>NC_058411.1:37184367-37291920 GCF_002201575.2 Neomonachus schauinslandi | reverse complement strand
AACATAAGAATAAAAAAATAAATAAAAAAAAAAAAACAAAAAAAACAAAAAAAAAAATAAAATAAAATCATGAAGTTGATTTTTATGTGTGGTGTGTATCACCCTTGAGTTGTATATAAAACCTGTCACTACTGAATCTAAGAGGGTGAATATTGGCAGAAATCACACTAAGTAAAGAAAGACTAGATTAGGCTTTCATGGTAGAAAATTACATTTTTTATTTCAATGAATTTGGATTTTGGAGAGAACTTTGTTTTTGTTTTTGGTTTTCAATTTTGTTTTTAATTTTTATTTTAAGTAGGCTTCACACCCAATGTGGGACTTAAACTCATGACCCTGAGATCAAGAGTCACCTGTTCTTCACACTGAGCCAGTCAGGCACCCCTGGGAGGGAACTTTGAATAAACTTAATTTTTAACTTTATATAGAGCGATCATAGCCTCCTTTCTCCTCCAACCCTCCAGTAAAAACTCCTAAGTAAATGAATGCATTTTTCTGTTTGTTGGTGATAAACACATGATATACAATCTTGAGCCACATTTTGGGTTTGTTTTCTTTGATCAGAACCAGCAAACTTGAGGCGTAATTTCGCTAAGACCCAAATCTCTCTGTTAACACTAGTAGCAAAAATAGCTTCATGACTCTTATTTTCGAGTCTTTATCACACTGGGCACTATTTACTCCCATAACATGGTCATAAAGGACCTGCTTTCAGGGTTAGTAAGAAGATTTATTTTCAGTGAAGCTTCCAAGACAGATCATTTCTTCCTTTCAAGTTCACTCTCAGGCAGCACGTGTGAAGCAGTCCCAGTCACCAGAGCCACAGGATGCTGACCTCCATGTCCAGTGCCAAGCAGAGGTACTTCAAATAAAGAGGCATAGCCCCAACACTACACAGGCATTTCAGTATGAACTACTCAATAATCAAGGATTGTATACTGAGTAAACGCATAAGCAAAGGCTGGGATGTAGTAACAGAGGCCCCAACCTAAGAAATTGGCAGCTCAACAAAGATCAGAGCTCACTTGGGACGAGAATAATGAGAAACACACAGATTGGATCAGTATAGAGACAATTACTCTGACCGTGGTCCCTGAGTGACAATGAGCTGCAATCTGATGTTTGAATCTATTTCGAAGCATTTTATACACACACACACACACACACACACACTCTGCATATAATTAGCCTTACACTTCTTTTGTTTTTTTAACATTTTATTTTTTTTTATGGGGGGGGGTATCGAGAGAAAGCATAAGTGGGGAGGAGAGGGAGAAGCAGGCTGCCCATGAGTAGGGAGCCCAATGTGGGGCTTGATCCCAGGACCCTGGGATCATGACCGAGCCGAAGGCAGACGCTTAATGTACTGAGCCACCCAGGAGCCCCAGCCTTACATTTCTTGATACAGAATGAAAGATTGCCATTGTCAACAAGGCCTTCAGTTACATTTTTTAAAAAATCCCTGTTAAAAATTATTCTAGGTTCAGGGCGCCTGGGTGGCTCAGTTGGTTAAGCAACTGCCTTCGGCTCAGGTCATGATCCTGGAGTCCCGGGATCGAGTCCCGCATCGGGCTCCCTGCTCGGCGGGGAGTCTGCTTCTCCCTCTGACCCTCCTCCCTCTCATGCTCTCTGTCTCTCATTCTCTCTCTCTCTCAAATAAATAAATAAAATCTTTAAAAAAAAAAATCTTAAAAAAAAAATTATTCTAGGTTCTTTTTATAGGTACCTGGTTCCTAAATGACAGTAATTAGCACCAATGTAGAGTTGCCTAGAGTGGGTCAAATCAGGTGAAGAGGCCATCTTCCATAAATGTCTTAATGAAGCCTATTTCTTCTATACATATGTTACACATTAATGAAAACACTATTGATATTTTCATTTATTTCCTTCTAATCATTAGTCTTGGTGAACTGACCTCAGTACATATTGTAATGCATAATGGTTCTGAAAATTTGTTTGATCTCAAATAAAATTGTTAGATGATTTTGTTTGCAAAAATACTTGAAACATGATTCGTTGCTTTATTTAGGAGAACTAGAGTTTTTTCCCCTAGTGGAGTGAAAAGGGTAAGGGACAGTGATCGATGGCAGTCTCCTCTGGGGCATTTTACTTAGGACTTTCCCTTGGCTACATGTATAGATCACATTTTAAAGGTCCTGATAATGAGTCCGAGCAGTAAAACGGAGTCGCCTCTGTTTGTGTGTACAAATGTGCAAACACCTTTTCTTACAGTGATACTAGATACCTTTTATTATAGATGTGATTACAGATTGGTTTTATCTTTCTCCTGGGAAATAACCATCTTCCTTGAAGGTGGAAGATTACAAGTTTAAACTTGAAAAACCACATGCTTGGGCGCCTGGGTGGCTCAGTTGGTTAAGCGACTGCCTTCGGCTCAGGTCATGATCCTGGAGTCCCGGGATCGAGTCCCGCATCGGGCTCCCTGCTCAGCAGGGAGTCTGCTCCCTCTGACCCTCCCCCCTCTCATGCTCTCTCTCATTCTCTCTGTCTCAAATAAATAAATAAAATCTTTAAAAAAAAAAAAAAAGAAAAACCACATGCTTGTTATTTTAGAGTGAATTAGACAATTATTTTCACACAAAGAGTTATGCAAGTAATGAAATGGGTTTTCCTGGTTAGTCCCAGTGACTTTCAAATGAAATAATAGAGCATTTAGTTCCATCCATACCAGTGTGCCATTGGTTCATTCTTTCAAGAGACATGGTAGACCTAGCGGGCCCATCCCTCTGCCACAGGAATCCTGCCTGTGCTGTTCTCCAGCTCCCATCTTTCTGACGGACATCCTGGGGGCTGCAGTGCCTTCGAGCTCTCTCAGCACTTTGGCACTCTGCTCTCAAGAATCTCTTTCTCTTTATTTCTCTTTAGGCAACCCTTTTGAAACCCCCATGTTTGCAAATTCCTCCTTTACTTTTATTCTTGCGCCCTCCGGGTGGCTTATGATGTCTTAATTAACGTTTTTATCTAGTCACTATTGTGACTGCTTTCCAAGGCAATGGTAGGAGGGGAACTTTATAAATAAAGTGATTATTCTTTCAAAATCAAACCAGGCAGGGGTTAGCCTACCTTGTGTGGGTCTGCTGCTCCCATAGAGGCATCCCCCAGCTGAAATCTGCATGGGCGAGCATTTCCTTGCACGTGTGTAGGAGGAGTCGAAGCACACAACCTGTTTACTTGAGTTGCTTGACATTGTTGGGATGCTGGTGGGTGGCTTCACAGCTGCTGTTTGGAAGCTGCCGCAGCAGGGAAGAAACCGCGTTAAACAGTAAGGAACAAACTGTACCAAAGTGGGAAAAAATGGTACAATTGACAAAACTACTCAGCAGAAATAGCCACAGAACCTGGACTGTATCACTGACAAGCTGCCTCATTTGGGGAGTGTCTGAGAATAGTACGGCCTCATGATTTTCTTTAATTTCTGCCACAGCAAGTTTTCAAGAGGTATCAAGTGAAGGGGGCATCGGTAGAGCAGATTCATGGCTTCTCTGTTCCCACCTCGCCCCCAAAGCACATAGTGTCGTCTACCTGCCATGCACAGCAATAGAGGTTCGCAGCCTGACAGCGTTCTGGGGCTGCAAACATTGAATGTGGAAACTACGTTTTGATAGATCACCATATTTCCTTTGGCTTTATTTTAGAGCTGTGGAAATAATTGCAGCATCAGCAATCATCACTTGAGGGAGGAGAAGACTTATGTCATTGAATGTTTGCTACATAATTGAATTTGGTTTTTAATTACAAAGAAAGGTCATGTGTCAGGGAAGTAACTGTCACTGCAATGCCTCTTCTCCACTGAGTTCTGCCATTTTTGGCAAACACTACATCCAGTACAAAAGCTCTGGCTGAGTTATTAATCATGTTTGTCGGGCAAGCTACAATAATCTGCTGCCTAGATACAAAGCCAAGTTCCGAGTCTCCGGCAAGATGTGATAAAACACTTGATACCTCTCACTTTCAGACTCTGCTCATGCTAAGGATTAATTTTTTTCATCTCCATTTAATTAAAGGGAGTAAATGAAAGGAAGTGATTTCAGTTTTGTCTCATGCTCTCAGTTGTCATGTTCTTGATTACACAGAAATGGACAACATGGAAGCCAGCATGGATGTAGGGCACATGGGCTGCGGGCTGCTAGAGAAGGAAAGACCCAGGGCTCCTACATCTGCGAGAATGGAGGATAGGACTTCCATATCCAGCCAGAGCCCCAATATTTTTCCTATAATTTCTATCTCCTTTCAAAGGTGCTTTTGATGTTCTATCGAACTGTGCTAATTGAGTTGGGAGAAGAGTCACCACTTAACCATTGACCATTAGACATGACCCTCAAGATGGAATCAAAGTTCTTACCTGCCTTTATTTTTGGAAAATCTCTGTAATCTGATTTAGAGCAAGCAGTTATAGATTTTATGTTATCAAAGATTGAAAAATGATCATCAATAATGTTACTTTAAAGATTGAGCACTTGAAAAGGTCTTATCTCCCTAGCCAGAAAAATCTTAACTCTTATGAAATGGCCTCAAATAGTTCATAACATTAAAGAGGTTGCTTCTTTCATCAGAAGCAGCATTTCTCGAAGTGTGCTGTTTGGAAAGCTGATTCTGTGAGTGTTGAGGGCTCAGTGGTAAAGAAGTTTGGAAAATGCTGATTGAGATAAGCTTTTAATGTATTGACTAACAAGCATTTTGAGTCTCCAAAATGGACATTCATGATGAGTAGCTCTTGAGAGAGGGTGTATTTTATAGAACATACTTTGAATAAAAAGTATTCAACAAAATGAATGTGATGAAGCCCTTAAACATCTTTCCTCTTATTCTCTATGGTCCAAGAATTTCCACTCTTTCCTCAATTGAACTTTTACTCTTCTTTCTTACCTTCATCTGTCTTCATCTAGTTTAAATGGCTAATAGTGTATCTTTGACTCTAACATTTGGATAATGTGACATTTGCCATTTTCTGGCTGCCTAGCATCTGAATGTTCTTATTGACGGTGGGGCATCTCTCATTGTGGGGCTATGAGTGAGAGGCCAGAAAACCTCTCCTTGTTCCAAGGTAGCCAGATATGGGCATATGACTAAAGCTTAGTCAGTTGGACGTTTTTACCCTGGAAGGGTGACTCTTAAGTCTGTAGCACAAGTAGAAAAGATGGGTGAGACTGGGATTAGGGCAGCATCCAGCAGTGGTGATACTGTAAACATCCCAAGTAATGACCACTATTTGGTTCCTTTTTGTTTTTAAGTTGTATAATCCTGAATCTTATACCCACATCCCTCAATAAATACCTTTTTTTGGATTCAGATGGCAGAGTTCTTTCTTCTGTGTACAAGTAAAAACTGACTAGTCAAGAACTCAAACCTAGCTGTAGGTATCTGAAGTCCTCTGCTCCAGGCAAATATGGTAGGAAAAAGTAACATATGCTTTAATGCCCTGTCTTGTTTAAGGAGAATGAGTCTATGTGAACTCCCTTAGCAGGAGTGTGTCATTGAGTGTTTACTGCTTATTCATTTTTTTTCCCTCTGAGTCTTGAGCCTCAGCTAGAAAGACCAGTAACTCTATCATGGAATCCTCTAATTCTTTTTTTTTTTAAAGAGTTTATTTGTGTATTTATTTTAGAGAGAGAGAGAGTGTGTGTGAGCACGAGAGCGGGCCTGTGCAAGAAGGGGGAGGGGCAGAGGGAGAGGGAAAGAGAGAACCTCAAGCAGACTCCATGGTGAACACAGAGCCCTACACAGGGCTTGAGAGCATGACCTGAGCCGAAATCAAGAGTTGGACTCTTAACTGATTGAGCCACCCAGGTGCCCCCAATCCTCTAATTCTTGATTTAGTAAAGAATTTACAGATTAGAAAAAATATGCTATGTACAATTTATAGATGAATGTGCATGCCTGTGGTTGGTTTATGTGCTAGGCAGAGGCAACAGAGCAGAGTGGCCTGAGCCAGGATATCTGGATTCCGTGCTTGTCCCTGTCATTATCTTAGTCAAGTTACTTCTCCAGGTCAGGAAGAAGGATTTCACAATTAACTCATTATTTGAAGAATCCTGGAATTTTTACAACCAAACAAAAGTTGACTGGTACAGTTGATTTTTAGGCAAACTAAAGCCCAATTTTTTGAAAATGAAATTAAATGTGTAAATTAAGTAAGGGAGTATACAGCTTCATTCTTTTTTTTTTTTTATTCATGAGAGACAGAGCGAGAGAAAGGCAGAGGGAGAAACAGGCTCCCAAGGAGCAGGGAGCCCGATGCGGGACTCGATCCCAGGACCCTGAGATCATGACCTGAGCCGAAGGCAGATGCTTAACCATCTGAGCCACCCAGGCGCCCTATATAGCTTCATTCTTAAAAGGAGAGGTAAACCATGTGATTGTTTTTCAAATTGAAATCTACTGAGCCGCATGGTTCTAATGATGTCTCAGGGATAGTTTGGACATGAAAAAGGGAGGTTTGGTTTTAGGGAGTTTCAGGTCCGTCCCACAGCTTGATCCAGGGCAGATTTTCTTATTGGATTTGGATATAGGGGTTCTTATTAAAGCTTTATTTGAACAAAAATTAGGAAACCAGTGAATGGAGTGATCCCTAAAGGCTATTTTGTGTTGTAGCATTAGAAGTCTGTTTTAGCAAAGCATCCTCAGTGACATTCCTTAAACTACTAATTTCTTCCATCTTCTCGTTGTACTCTGTTTTCTTCGCTCACACATGGAAAAACAATACTCTCTGAAGCTCCAAGACACGTCTCCACTGCTTTCACATCTTTCCTGAGGAGCATGGGGTTTTAGATTCTGCCCTGTCTAAATGTACCTTATACAATGAAAAGTTACATTCAGAAGTCCCATTAATTATTAAGTAATGCTTATTGAGTACCCTCAAATGCTTGGTAATAAATTGATGTTTCCCCAAACCGGGAACAGAAGAAGCTATACCTGTAAAGAACTGACTGGATTGCCACCCAATCTTTCCCACCTGCTGCGATTGTCAAATCCCAACTTTCCTGCCTGTTCTCCACTCTCCCCTCCCCTCTGCCCTACCACTTGTAAAGGGGGAAAGGAGAGAAGTCAAAAGGACACTAAGATGCTTATAATTTAAAAAAACAAAGACTTTGTTTTTCACCTAAATTAAACATTTTCTTATTCTGGTTCGTTTATTGGCTGTGCTTATTATGAATTCTCTATCCGTACAGCCTCACAAGTAATTTTTCAGAGATCAGTTGTCCCATAAAAATTTTATTTTATTGAGAGGCAATGCACCTTTGACCAGGCATAATACAGGCTTAGCTTCCTTGTCACTTCCTCCCGATAGCCCACTTTGATTTCCCAGGATACATACTTCACCTCTGTGTTCCACAGCATTGATGCAAACCCCTCTGCTGATAGATATCCTGCAGACTAGTGTGTCCAGGTCTTCTTGTCTAGACTAAGCTCTCTGAGGGCAGAATCTACGCATGTCAAATTCATTGTAGGCTTCAATCAAGAAGCTGGGGGAAGAAAGTATCCTTTCACAGCAATTAGCACAGGGACCTAGTGCCCTGCAGTATCACGGTGTGCTTCTTAGATATATGCGGAGTATTTGCTCTCTACCCTTAAGTCCCAGAAACTCACACTGAATATGACAGACAAGGTTTGGACTAGGCCTGCCTAATATTATATAACCTCTGAAGCTTGCTGGCTGTTGACTTTTTTTATTGCATCCAGGACCACAGGGGCACTGGCAAGAGGCTTTATTGGAGACATTAGAAAGAGTTGCATAATCAGCCCTAGGCAGATTTCTCTGTTAGTGACCGTATCGTGGTGTTACATGCTCTTTCCTCAAATATGCTGGTCACCAGGATTCTTTGCCTTGTATCCCCCAAAACCAGAGACTGACACAGCTCTGGCACTGGACCTCTTGTCCAGTTCTCCCACATTATGGAGGAACCACCTGAGTTCTGGAGAAGTAAAATGACTTTCCCAAGGTCACACAGCATTCCAATCACACAGAGACTTCAATCCAGATTTAATGATTCCAGTGTACTTTTCTTCCCTCTGCCAAAGCCTACAGATTAATTTATGGCATATGGTTTCTTCAGAAGTATTTCACAAGGAATGGTCAACCTAGGGGTATACTGGGTGGTTAAGTATCATTAGCTAAATCTTGGTGCACTTTGCCAGTGTCTTAACACATTATGCTAATTCCAGTTTAGATATTAAGTTTTACACATTTCATTTAAAATGGAAAAAAAAAACTGTTATAGAACATTTAATATTAACCTATTATAATATGTAAGCTTTCATGAAAAAAAATTGCACTAGATTTCTTCAGTAGATTATCACATAGCTATTTGGGTACAGTAGAAGTTGGGGCAGTACATCCTTTGTGAATGGATTTGTTGCTGTGTTCCTCATAGGTTCTAAAAATATCCAGTTTAAAGTGCAACTATTTGTTAAAGCACCAGATAATGCACCCCAGATGTTGTATTCAGCGGATTAACACTTTTTCCCATGGTCATTTTCTGATACTTTTTCCTTGGCCTTGGGCACCATTAGCAATTTTCACGACTGCTCGGTTGAAAATCACAGGTTCTTTATAGTTTTAATTTTTTTAAAGATAGCTATTTCCTGCTGGCTGTCTCTCACCTAAATATCATAGTGGAGGCAAGCAAGGAGAAAGAACTATTTGCTGCAGGAAATTCTGAAGTGGAGGAAAAGACAGGAAGGGCCCATTGAGGCTTCAGAAATTCAGCTGACTCCAATTGGCCACCTTTGCTTGGTCATATCCCATCATTATTCAGCTGAATCTACAACTGCAGTCTTGGGAGCTCAAGTCTTTGATAACAAAAGAGGAGAACCTTCTCCCTCCCTCCATTGGGATGTGATAATGAACAACAATCAGAGTTTAAATTGAAGGAAATAATGGAAATATGTCCCTGAAGATGTTTGATAGGACCTGGCCCATGACCTACACATGGTTCTATTAAGCCTGGGTCAGGGCTATTAGACATTGTCTTAATTTTAAAAATCTGAAACACTTTTATATGTTTACTGAACTTTTAAAATTTCATTGTTAATGCTTTGCTACTCCTATAATTGTGGAATATATATGTATATATATATATATATAATTTAAAAATGACATTTTAAAGAAGTATTTTCTGAGAAATTTAATACAGAACAGAAAATATGAAGATAGTGTTAGCTTTCAGTATTGTATCTCTTAAATGTGTCACAGTCGTTAGTTAATCCTTCTTGATTTCTAAGAAAAAAACCCGACAAGATTCCAAACTCATCAGTTCCTTACTGTATCCTGAAGGTTTGTACTGAGTCCAGGATCAATAGGGCAGCTACTTTGAGATTTGTGGCCTCTATGTGAGTTGTACCTGGAGCCAAGAAAAGCTATTAGATTTTATTGTTCCTAGCTTCCCCCCACCTCCCCCCAGTTACCAACTAACGTACTGATGATGTGATTAACATCAGTTCAGGGGAAGGGGTTATTTTCTATATCAGTTCCCAGTGATATACACTGCTTGAGTGTAGGGGGGATTTTGAGTAGGGAACACACTTTCCAGGAATCCACACACAAATTGTAAACCTCAAAGTGTCCCAGGGCAAACCTTAGCCTTGGTGGAGAGAGGTAACTTACTTTCTCTTTCTTTCATCTAATTTCAGAGCAGCTCGATGTTGTTTCTTCCATTTATTAAAAAAAAAACAAAAAACCTCCTTATCTCTTGGAACCCTTGAAAGTCCTTAAACATAAACCTGTTTTATAATTTATGATGGGATTCAAAATGCAGATACTCTGGGAGTGGTAAAGCACTGACGAAGTTAAGGCACACATGAGGATCCATTTCCAAACAAGCAATATGGCATAGGGGGCAGAGCACAGAAGCCTCAAAACCAGCTGACTGTGGTTCTGAGTTCTGACTCCATTCCTTACAGTATAACATTGAGCACATTATTTTACTACCTATTCCTCAAGCTCACGATTCAACAGATGGGCTCAGGAGGTTCAGAACTGTCTTCACCATCTCTCCCTTGTGCTTTCCACCCTCCCATAGAGCTGCTATATGAGAGTATTAAATACCCAAATAGGAACAAAGGAAAACAAATCAGTCTTGTGTTCACAAATCTGTGATTGCTCTTTTTTGTTCATATAGGATACAGTTCAAGTGTAGCAATTTGGTTGTCAAAGGTGGAATATTTCCTAGGGTTTAGTGAACCTGGACAATAATTTGAGGCATTGGTAAGGTAGGGGTGGGTGTACTTTTCAAGGCTGGTTGCTGACTAAAGGTGGAGGGAGGGGATGACGAGGAGCAAAGACACACCTTCCTCTGCCAGGTGCTCATTACATCCATTGTCTTATTTCATCCTCATAAGAACTGTGTCTTTATGTCCATTTACAGTAGAGGGACTGAGGCTCAGTGAACATAATGTGTTAACACAGCAGGTGAGAACAGGGATTCAAATGTGGATCAACTTGATTCCACTTCAGCGTGAAGCCGAAGGACAGATTGGGGAGGAAGAAAAGGTCTGTTGGTGGTGGTTAAACCAGATTTGGGAAATGAACACAAACTGTGCCTCCCTGCCCCAATTCCAGTGCTCTTTTATGATTCCTTCCTAATTTCTTACTGTTCTTTATTTTTACTTGGTTTTATTTGTGTGACATGTTTGAGGGATCAGGATGATAGCAGGATTGTCACATATTGAGATTTGCCTGATCCTAGGACCTTTGGGAACAGACTTGCACCAGACCTTCTACCATCTCAACCCAATGTACCCATTTATTTTTATTCCCTACCCTGTCCCTACAGGACCTTTCTACTTTTGCTTGCTTATCTGTTGACTCTCTCCAGTGCTTGCCTTAGCCATGTTTTAGGGGACCAGACTACTAACTCTACCAGGGCAGGAATTATACCTGTCTACGCGGGTGGGCTCATGACCTAGAAAAGAGTGTGGCACAGTGCACAGTTTACACTTAATTGGAATTAGACTCTAGACTTCCTCATCTGGAACGTAATTTCCTTTTTCCTCTACCTGGGCAGAGTTTAGCCAACTTTCAGATCCAGGTTTTAATCTTCCTTCTATGAAGCTTATCCATATTCTGTGCAGATATTTGCCCCAATAAATTATTTTCTGAACTCAGCTGTGGTAGTACCTCAAGTAATATTTTAGGTAACTCTTATAATTTTGGTTCATTTTCTATCCAGTTTGTGTTTACATTAAACTTTTTGGGCTATGTGACTTGTCTCACCATCAGACTACTTTTTTGTGGGGAGATACTGTTTTATCCCCATGAGTTCTTGGCAAATGGAAACTCAATAAATATTTTGTGGTAATGTTTCCCACCCATCTGTAAAATTATTGCCCAAATAGTGTCATAATAACTATTTGAAATGAGCATTGGATTAGTTTAAGTTCAGTTTTATGTTTTGAAAAACTTCCATGAAAATCACCAAATGGTGGTGGTTTCAGAATTAGAATTATCTAAATTATTGCCCAAATAGTGTCATAATAAGATTCAGCCTGGAGTGGAACCATAGTTTGTGTGTAAGGCTGCAATGAGGTAAGTCTCCAATTAGCAACAACATTAAGAAAACAACAAAGTGAATCATTCTTGCCAAATATGAGGAGGTTGCAGATTCCCATTTATATAAAGTAAATACTAAATATAGATGTACCCCCGTTAAGCTGCTGCATCAGAAAGAAGAAAAGAAATGCATGAGAGAAGGAAACAGGGATGGGTACAAGATTAGACACATCAAGAAACTTCTAGAGAACATCTTGTTCTTCACAGTCACAAACTTCCCTGACTGATTTCTTTCATCTTTCTCAAACATTTCTGAAGCAGCATACTGTGGCTATTTTGGGGAAATATTTTCACAAAATATCTAAACCTTATGTTTGCTGACAGACTATGAAGTCTAGGTTTTTAATAAGAAAATTTCATTTTACACTAGAACTTTCCAGTCCAACTGGCACCCTTGCTTTCCATGAATCCTGAAGGACAGATGAAAGTGGAAACCTGATTTTGACTGAGATTTAATTCAGCCTTCGGAACAATTTTTAAAATCTATCAGTATTCCACTAGCTTCTGGTGTTTTTCAGTGGACTGGTTTCCTTCAGGAAAAACTGACCAAGAAATCACAAAGTTCGAGAGTCTGCTTTTAATAGATAGCAATACATATTAAGTTTAAAAAATTCATTTCACTGAGTTTCATCTCATTAAAAATGAAAATGAGAGTATGTCAGGATACTGTAAAATACTACACAGAAGATAGTAATATTGCTACCATTAGTATGCTTCCTGAGAATGTGAATCCAAAGCCATGTTGATCATCTTGCTCTGTAAATAGGCTGCCTTTTGCTCTGTGTTCAAGCCCAGGACAAGTGGCTTCCTCTTTCCTGATGAAGAAATCTTTACTACCCAAAGAGGAGGCACTGGGCTATCTGCTGGGTGTGGATGACATGGTGGAAGTCAGACCTGGGAGTGTTTGGGCTTGTCAGATCCCAGCAGTCAAGTCCAACAGGGATTCTCCATTGCATTCAAGCAAAGCTTGGTTGGATGAGATGAAATGCACATTGTGGCCCTTTCCACACACAGGGCACCAAGGCCTGGTTTATGATTCTTTACTATCCATTTATATTGACAGGTTGGAACAAAAAAATTTTTTATGGACACATTTTCCTCCTAAATGTTGAAACTCAAGTGGGGTTTTCCCCAGGTCCCATGAGGAACCTGATATTCATTTGCAGTTCTTTTTGTCCCCCACAAAAAAATACCGGTTGCTTGACCATTTTGTCTTGATCTCAGGCTAGCCTGCTTAGGGAAGTTGATATGTGAATCTTAGGAGGCTGATGCCTATATGTTATTCTTTCATAAATATACATGCTATCCTGGAGATGTGAGCAAGCTTTATGGTAAAATCATGGATTTTTTCAGAGCTGGAATCAACCTGAGAGGACATTCAGTACAAGTACTCAGTTTTATAGATCATTAACAACTTATATTTATACAGCCAATTTCAGTTCATGTTTTTATTTACAGAACTGAATTTGAGGTAGAATGAGAAGATATAATTTTTATTTTATACAAGGAGAGTGTATTTAGGTTTTAAATGATTCAAGAGATTGCAGGTTAGTATCAGAATCAACCAAGGTCTCCTGCCTTCCAGGCCCATTCTCTTGCCATAGTTGTGTTATCCATGTTGGGCCCAGAAGAGCATATCTCTGGCCTTTCACTGAAAGACCAGATTTCAGCCAGTCCACCTGGTTATCCTCAGGTTTTGTGTCAGAACTCTCCAACTTGTTTGAGTTTAATATCCCAAGCTCCAAAGAAAAATATCATAAATTCTAAACTAAAGTATGGGCTTTTTTGTAAGCCTTTTCTTAATCCCTGGAAAAGGACCAGCATTTCTCTGTCATGTATTTTAGCCTAGAAGAAAATCCATCTCCTCTGAAGTATCTTTGAAGCCTTCCTTAGAGCAGTTTCTATGGATTTCTTTATTCATTCATCAAATATTTGTTAATGGAATAATATCTGTCAATTGTATGCTTTTGATTTATTTCAGACCATTCTATTTAGAATACTTGCTCACAGAATATTGCAATAGATACTCATTTACAGGTTCAGTAAATATATTACTAAATTTCCCAAAGGGTATTAAATAAACACATTTAGAATTGAAATACAGTCAATTACTTCAGAGGTATCTTATCTATTGAAGTTTTTGATGGAAGGAACCATATTTTGGGCTTGTTTTTTTAATCTGTTGAAGTATTAGAAAAGCATGTTGCACACAGTAGGTGCTCAGCAGACATCTGTTGATATGAAATACATTAACCCTCATCTAAGGAGATAATATGAATTTGATACAGTTCTGCAGCTATTTGAAAGACACATCAGGACTCTGTTCTGCCCTGTAACTACTTACTCCAGTGGTTCTCAGCCAGGAAAATTTTGCCTCCCGGACGACATTTGGCAATAGCTGGAGACATCTTTGGTAGTTGTCACAGCTCAGGGGTGTGGTGGGGAAGACAGGGTTGCTACTGGAATCTACTGGTTAGAGGCCAGGTATACTGTAATCCTACAATGCACAGGACAGTCTCCAACAACAGTGTAATCCACTAATTACAAAACAGTGTAATTATCTGGCCCCATACATTGTGCCCAGATCAAGAAACCATGACTTAAGTGAATCACTCACTAAAACCCTTATAGACTTACATTTAACCTAATAAAAGAGGGGAAATGACATGTCCCATATACTATTTGAGGCGACTGCTTCAGAGCAATGTGAGGGGCTCACTGGGAAGCCACTGGGTGAGGGATAAGGAAAGGTGAATGGAGGTATGGAATGGGGGTCCAAGTCCAATTACAGTTCTGTGAGCAGAACTAGAGCAAATGTGTTTGTAGTAAACACTCTTAATTATTAGATCTGTTATATTATTCATTATAGATACTGTTTTTTTTTAATTTGAGTATAGTTGATATACAATGTTACATTAGTTTCAGGTGTACAACTTAGTAGTTCAACTTGTCTATACATTATGCTATGCTCACCATAAGTGTAGCTACCATTTAATTTTTATTCTGTTTGGTGACCTGTGGGGAAACCCTGGTTATACTGGACAGATAAGACCTAGAAAATGTGAGTTCTGTGTTCCCCACGTGAGATGATCAACTGGGGTTTTTGGAAAATTTCTGTGCAGACAGCCAGAGGACATTTTAGGATAGTAGCAGTCTAACGCAGGTGGCCATGAGGCTCTGTGTCCAGAAGAGGTGGAGGCCATTTCAGGAGAATTATATGAGTACATCTAAAAAAGCAGCAACTTAGGGTTTAAATGCTTGGGAGAGGGGCAGTTTGAGCATGAAACATGAACGTGAAGTCACCTGGAATGGAGAATGCATGCCTAAGCTGTGGGTTCCTAAGCCCAATTTAAATGTGTGTGTGGGGAGGTTCCCCCCACACATAAAACAAGCAATTCTCAGGCACCAGCTGGGTGTCCTAGAATTCAACTCAATTCTGATACTGTCTACCTGTAGACCTGGAGATAGCATTAGATCCCATAGGTAAAGGGCTTGGTCCTACAAGACTGCCCCCCACCCTCTGCTCCCCGCTGTACTTCAGAAGCCAAGTACAAGCCCATGCTATCACCTCTGCTTTTTACCAACTGCTAAAGCTTGGAGGTTCCAAGGACCCCCTCCAACTCAGGATGCGAATTGCAAATCCAGGTTGTTAACCTATATTTCTAACCAACTGGCTATAAATCAGAGGTTCTCAAGACTCCTCCTTGGGTTCAATTAATTTGCTAGAGTAGAGCTCACAGAACTCAGAGAAACACTGAACTTACTAGATCACCCAGTGTATCATAGAAGGATGTAACTCAGGAACGGCCAGACAGAAGAGATGCCTGGGCAAGGTCATGGGAAAACGGTGCAGAGCTTCTGTGTGAGCTCTGAGAACAGTACTCTCCGAGCCACCTCCAGGTGCTTACCATCCCAGCAGCTCTTCGAACCCTAACCGTTTGGGTTTCTATGGAGGGTTCATTACATTGCTATGATTAATTAAATCACTGGCCAATGGGGAATGATTTAAGCTCTAGCCCTTCTCCCCTCTCTGGAGGTCAGGGGGTGGGGCTGAAGGTTACAGTCCTCTAATCTCAAGGTTGGTTCCCCTGGCCACCAACCTCCATTACCTTAGGTGCTTTCGGAAAGTCATCTTATTAACATAATGAAAGACAGGTTTGTGGTTTTCATCACTTAGGAAATTCTAAGGGTTTTAAGATCTCTGTGCCAGAAAAGGGACCAGGACCAAATATGTATTTCTTAGGATAAATCACTGTATCACAATGCCTAAACTTTTTTTTTTTAATTAATTTTTTGAGTACAGTTGACACACCATATTACCTTAGTTTCAGGTGTACAACATAGTGATTCGAAAAGTTTATGAATTCTGTGTTCATCACAAGTATAGCTACATCTGTCCCGATATATCACTATTACAATAATTCCATAAATGGAAGCTAGGTTTTAATTGTAAATAAGGGGCATCGAACATTCCAACATCAAATGTTAATGTAATCTCAATATGGAACAGTTGATATGAGCTATATATCTGATTCAGCAGTTACTTGAGAGCACCCAAATGTTTTGTGACCCTTTATTCATTTTGCCTCAAGACCCTCCTATTTCCCTATTCTTCTGTGGGTTGTTAGTTTATCTGTGAATTCTAGCCCAAGACAGACTTTTTTACTGGAGACTTTCCTGAAATTTCAGAAGCATTGACTACATCTTTGAGCTCCTTCTCTACCTTATGTAGAGGTTCTCAGCGTTGGCATGTTTGACTTTGGAGAAATTCACACTTTCACACATTAGTTCCAAATAAATATGGCAACATGTTCTGCCAGTAGTTTGGTTTCTGAAATGGTGCTGTTTTAGCCTGGACAGAGTTTGAGTAAGGTTTGACTATTTTGTTTCATTTGCTCTTATAACTTATGAAAAATGAGAGGAAAATGGAAAGATAAAAATGACAAGAAGCCTAGTTTTTATAAACTTTATTTAGTTGAGACCAAGCTGAGATTTATTAAATGCTGTTTGCTGATAGTGGCAGAACTCAAACCTCAGCTGGATGCTCATTGGATTCAAGCCTGATCACTTGTGGACAGGAACAGTTTTTAAAAACATATGGAATTCTGGATACATTTTAAGATTGTCCTGTTGGTGTATTTTACTTAAAAACACATGACCTCTGCTTTAGACATAGTAGGTCACGGTGGTGAAACAGGCTTGAAAAAATGCTAGGTCAAATCAAGTATATAAGTTTTTTTTTCCTACTGGCTTTTCAGGGCATTGGATATGCTCATATTCATGGTGATTCCCCAAAAGAGGATGGATATTAAACATTTCCCAAATGTATATGACCATAAGATCCTTTTTTTTGGCAGAGCATATTTTAAGATTACAATTTAATAAAACCAATTTGGGGAAATATTTCACCAGAACCTGTTCTCTAGGTATTCATTAAGAGTTCCTTCCTTCCCCTGTTACCCTCCTTCCTTCTTTCTCAAATTTGCAAATACCCTTATAGCATATGGTTTTTCTTACAGAGTAATTTCTCCCAAGTGTAGTATATGGGTTTTCATTTTGTTGTTGTTATTTTCCCCATTAGAAAAAGTATGAGCGTCTGTATTAGGAAGTTCCACTTTTCAGGTAACAGAAAACTCTCTTATTTTGACTAAGAAATATTGCATCCCTTGATTTTCCTTTATTTTTTACTTCTGTCACAGTATGATCATTTGGTGTTTTGTTCATTTTTATGTTTATTTTTGGGGAGCAGGGGATATTTCTTCACTTCAGAATAAAGGCTCTATCACATTCTACAACCAGATTTAATAACTAGGTGGTAGTAAGTAGAAGAGTAAAAGTCTCATTGAGATGTGCATAGGTGCTTAACAGGTTTGCTCACTGTCTTGTCTCTCTGTACATTCAGGATGTAAATTCATTCCTTAACAAAAACAATGATCTCTTACTCTCTTATGCTACTATCTTTCAAGTAAAGTTACTTCCAGTTGGTTGAAAGGACTTTTCTTTCCAAGAATGCCAAAGGTTTCCTGTCAACAAGTTTATGCTGTGTTATTCATTAGTCTCTTGTGAGCTTAATTGTTTTTTTATTTGCCCTGAGGACAAGATCCTTTTCCCAGGGCACAGACCAAATTGTTTCTTGACTGAAAAGTCCAAAATCTCACTCCAAATCTGTAATGACCTCCTGGAAGACCTACCAGCAGCTTGTTCATTGATCTTCAGCTTAGCGCTTCCCCTGCCCGATGCCCCCTCCATCCATGACTCACCATTGCCGTTTACTGAGTGTTCTACTCCCTGTGGGTGCTATTCTAGGCTCTTAACATGCATTTCCTCTTTTGATACTCAACACTCAAAGCCAGAGTATAAATGTTGGCTTTGCAGGACACAGGGTCTCTGCCACAACTATTCAGCTCTCCTGCTGTAACATGAAGGCAGTCATAGACAACACATAGGTATTGTTCTACAATGTAGAATATGTTGGCTGTGTTGTAATAAAACTTATTACAAAAATAAACCATGGACCAGATTTGGCTTTTAGTTTGCTAACCATTGCTCAGAACCACCCTACCAGGTAAATATTCTCAACTTTATCTTACTAATGAGGAAACTGAGGGGCATGGAAATTGAGATCCAAGATTGTTGGTTAGCAGAGGAGCTAGGATTTAAACCTAGGTCAGCCTGGTGGAAAAGCTCATGGTCTTTCTACCCTGCAACTCCACCTTTACAAGGAGGACAGGAGTTAGATATCTAGGCAAAAAAAAGGGGCGGGGGAAGAGAGCTTATATCCAGAATAAGGGGGAAAAAAAATCAAAGGCACCGAGCTCATGGTCCATTTTGGTGGCAAAAAGTAGATGAGCTTGACAGAAGAAGGGAGGGAAACAGAAGGTGTGATTGGGAGGAAAGGCACATGCAAGGCTTCAGGGAAAGCTATGAATTGTGTGAGGCTAGCTGGTTAAAATAATCAAGGTTCTGTTAGATATTTATTCATTATGCATTACTAACAATGCCTGCCATAGTATGAATATCTGAGCTATGAAGTATTTTATGTGTGTGTATGTGTGTGTGCACGCACACACACACTGAGGAGAAAGATAAACCTGCTTTTGGGTGAGTGATGGGTTACATGAAGATAGACCAGATGAGAAAATACAGGTATAAGACTATTAGGGTTATTAAAGCAGGTGATACCTTGGGGGCTAGGACGTGAATTTTTTGAGAGTAGAGGTCATGCTGGCACCTTCTCTAGAACATATCGTGAAGCCTGTATAATAACAGATGCTCACAAAATTAATGAATGAACAAGTACAAGGAAAGAGAAAGTCAAAGATGTGTTGGTGTTTCAATGGATGTCTCAAAGTATGAATAGGAACATAATGGAGATATGAGGGCAAATGGAGAAGGTATAAAGTTGTAGCTGTATGAAGAAAATCCTGATAAATTCATTTTAGGTATGTTAAAATGTGACAGAGCCTACGTTTGGTCTTTTCTGTCTTATCACTTCCACTGTCTTTCTTTTGGATGGCCCATTCTCCTCTGAGTTGCTTTGCCAGTGTCTAATCCCTGAAAACCTTTGCTTGTGTAAGTTATCTCCTAAGTAAGGTATTAGGTAGTGATGTCTTCCTGGTCACATTCCAGGACATTATCTGAGATAGAAAGAGCCATGCACCAATTTCCATGCATCTCTTCCGTCATTTAATCCATTCTCTCACTGTCACCTCCAAATTTGTAATAATCAGTAAAGAAAGGTCAGAGCTTCAGGAAGCCCTTGGTTACTATGAATCCACACTATGATGTCATTCATGGGAAGAGGGGAAAAGAATCCATGACCTTTGGAATACTTTATATGTTTAAAAAACATTTAGAGAAGCTGTTGAATGTGCCAGATACTGTGCTAGACATGGGAGATTGTAGAGGGCAAGATGGAGTCACTCATGTCAAGCAGGGGCCTAGGTCAAGCAAAGATGGAAGCAGCCAAGGACATTGCAACTAAGACCAGATACGGCCAAGACCAGACCAGGTGATGATGCATTCAGAGCTGATAACCAGCAGAAACAGAGGGGTTCTACAAAGGCCCAGGACTGATTAAATTCCTTTAAAAAGAGAGGATATTTGTAGTAAACTGTCAGACTCCTCAGACACTGACCTCCTCTGTGTTTGACCACTTCAGAAAGGCAGCTGCTGCTGAAGGCTCTGTGTTTGGTTCGTTAACTTCCTACCTCTGTTCTCTCTTGTTTGTTGTGTGACTTGTCTCATGCTATGCTTTGTGTGTTGTATAAGAAGCCACGTTAAACACGTGGTAAAATGTCATTGAGTCTGGAATCCTGAACCTGCTTTATAATAATGTTAATCTTGCTTTGTGATTGAATAAAGCTGACCTTGTGGAAAGACACAACTCATGTGTTTGCCTTCGTAGTACATGCCTCTCTCTCATGACAGAGATCCAACAGGAGCACAAAGAAGTTGTGGTTATAGTTCATACATCCAGAGAACTGAAAGCTTGGTTCAAGAACTGGGGTAGATGTTACCACCAACAAGGCTTTTACTTTTTTGTTTTATTTACTTACTTGCACTGACCACCAGAAGTCTTGTAAATGCTCCTGGTAAGGTTATGAGATGATCTATTCTCCCTTCACAGGCCTTTCCTTTAAGGTCAGGTTTTATAATAATTTAACATTTGTTTAACACCACTGGCTTAGAGGTGGTACAGAAAATGGAAAATAATATAGTTTTTTGCCTAGTAGGCTTGCCATCTATTAACTATTACTGTCTTTGTTTCTCCCTGAAAGTTAATGTCCTGAAGCCAAGTATAACAAGGTCATTTAAAAATGAAAGTATTAATCAAGATATGTAGCTTTAAAATTACTTACTCTGTCTCAGGCCATTAATCTTATATATGTATTTATTGCTGTGGGCTAGCAAAACACTTGTGGAGGGTTTCTCTGAGGTATAAATTTCAGGAAAAAATTGCACACAAATTGAGTAATCTCCCTAAAAGTCACTTCTCCATTGTTTTCTGGAATCTGATTATTCCACAAAAGAGAAATTCTCCTTACCAACAAAGATCAGATAGGCTAATGAGTGGTATTTGCAATCTTCCCTTGACCTTATAAAACCAAAACTTTTTAAGTAGAATGACAAACTCTCGCAAAGGTACTTCTGTGACAGCTTGCGAAAACAATACTCTTACTCAAGAGTAAGAGTAAAAAAAAAAGGGTTGATTGGTTGATTTCTGCAGGAGTTAAATCATGCTGTCTACTTATTTCCTCCTTAAGACTTCATCCTGACCCTCTCCTACATCATCAACCTGTTTTTTAGGGGTTGACAGCTTCTTCAGCCTCTTTGGGGACATTTCTTGACACGTTTAGCTGTCAGAAGAATCCATGTCTCCATATGCAAGGAGTGGATTGAAAGAAGTCATGCAATATTATTTTCCATTTCTTTGGATGACATTTCATGACTCTTACTTCAGTTCCCTGTATCGCCGGCATTTGTACAGTGTTTTGTAGATTTTGGAAGCATGTTAACATTCATTATTCCATTTATCCTTCCCCGATGATCCTGCTGGGTAGACAGGACAGCTTGTATTATCCCCGTTTAACAAATGAGGAACCTGACACTCAGTTTATGACTTGCTAAAAGTTAATGTTAAAAAATAGAGCTAGGACAGAAGCCCAGGCCTTTTGTCATGTCAAGGAAATGCTAATGATGCTGATTTTTTTTTAATTATAAAAGTTAAGCATGGTTTTTGGCCAAAAAAAAAAATCATTTACTTCATTAGTAAGAGCATTCCCTAATCTCCTATTTCACAGGGTAACAGCTATTTATGGTTTGGTATATAGTTTTGTAGATTTTTATATAAAGATACTTTTAAATACTTAACCACGGACATAGAACTTAAAATATTTTAAATGGCTCCATATTAAAAATACTGTTTTGTTCCACATTTTTTTTCCCTATAATGCCTGATAATTCTGTCAGAACAGAGATCAGTCATTCTTTTGACCACACAGAATATTTTGTACATGAATATAACATAATTTCTTCAGTTAGACTCCAATTAATGGGCATTAATACCTTTTCCAAATGTTGCTGTTAAAAACAATGCTGGGGGGCACCTGAGTGGCTCAGTCCGTTAAGTGTCTGCCGTCGGCTCTCGTCCTTGGAGCCTGCTTCTCCTTCTCCTCCCCACTTGTGCTCTCTCTTGCTATCTCTGTTGCTATCTCCATCTCTCTCTCAAATAAATAAAATCTTAAAAAAAAAATGCTGGTATAAACAGCCTTTCATCATATATGTGAGGACAGGGGTGACTATTGGATGGCTTCCAAAAAGTGCGAGTATATACACATTTGAGATTTTAAAAAATTTTTGTCAGTTGGCCTCTCAAAAGGCCTCAACAATCTGGCACCTGGAAGTATATACTCTTAATTTCTTTGTACCCTGGTGAACATTGAATATAATCAGTTTTTGCTTATATCCTTGCTATTTCTTTCTACTTAGAGATTGTTTAATTGTTCATATTATAGCTTCTTAAGGTGAATATTTATTTTCAATCTTTGTTTTCTAATTTCTAATAAGTACAGTTAACATAATATACTCTGAACATCAATTAAGGTACACCCTAGACTTTAGCCTGTAAGATGGCATGTTGTTATGAAGTTTTATATAGTTTGTAATTTCTGCATTGATTTTTACCTTACATAAGTTTTAGTTCCTAATTGGATGGATTTTTATGTTCAATTTGTTAATTAAAAATATTCTTGGTTTATAGTGAGAAAATGCAGTTTTGAATTTTTGGAATTTATTTTTCCTGGACAAATGCATGGCCATTTTCAGTAAATGTTAAAAACATTTTAGAAAATAACATGTAATCTCTATTTTTTGGACAAGAAAAAACAAAATTTTTGGTAGTGTTAAAGTTCATTTAAGTCTTGCGCTATGCTGGTGGATTTGTCATTTCTCTGTGTTACTAACAGACTTTGTTTTGCATATGTCAGCGTTAGATGCATAAAATTTAATGATGTATCGAAGATACAGTCTCTTTTCTCTGTTTCAGCATTTTTTTTTCACCTTAAATAGACTATCTGTTTTTGGTATTGCTACTCATTTATTTTTTTGTTACCCTTTGCCAGGCTTATCTATGCCCGTCACCTTTTCTCACCCACAAAATGGGTTTTGTTTCATGTTATCTTGGTGTATTTTTTGCAAATAGCATTTAGCTAATTTTAAAAACCGAATCTAAGAATCACTGTCTTTGAATGTTAGAGTCATTTAACACGTAGTCATTGCTTGCAAGAACTGATATAATTGATCTTATTCTTGATCTTATCTATTTCTTTTTTAATACTTCCTTTTTCTGGGGTCCTCCCCACTCTTTGGCTTTAATGATAAGTTTTCTCCATCCTTTCCCCATCTAATGGTTATATGCCATATTTGCATTTTTTTCCTACTATTTACCATTTCATTTTTAACAAGCATTACAAAAGATTGTTTTATGAATATAAATGTTGAAGGTTTTTGATCTCTCCTGAAGACAAAATTCTTAGTATTCTTCTACTCTCTCTGCCCCTACCCTGTAAATTGTTTCCTTGAAAACTCTGGAATTTAAGCTCTAGATTGTTCTTACTGTTGTAATTCTAATTTTTTATAAGTCATTTCTTAACACTTGGGTTTCACAACTCTATTTTCTGCAGTTCAGATTTATCTGTATCTTTTAATGTTTAAAAATTATTGTTTTTCTGTCTCTTTCTTGTATTAATTTTTCACTTGGCTGGAACACATCCTCAGTAATTCTTTCAGAAAGATTTGTGAGTAGTTAGTTTTGAGTCCTTGTTCCCAAAGGTTTTTATTTAGCTAATATACTTGAATGCCTATTAGTAACCTACTGCTGCATAGGAAATTGCTGCTAAACTGAGTGGCTTAAAACGATAAACATTAAATTTTCACAATTCCAGTGGATCAGGAATCTGGGTGCATTTTTGCTGGTTGCTCTGGCTCAAAGTCACTCGAGGTTGTAATGAAGCTTGCTGCTTGGGCTCTTGTTACATCTAAAGACATCACTAAGGAAAAGATCCAGTTCCAAGCTCTGTGATATGGTTGTTGGCAGGATTCAGTTTAATACAGGCTCTTGCCCGGAACCTTTTTCCTTGCTAAGTAAGCCTTTCCATAGTGGACCTCACAACATGGAAACTGTCTTCCCTCAGAGCTAGGGAGCATGAGAGGGAAAGAGAGTGTCCCCAGGACAGAAAACAAAGCATTAACCTAATCTCAGAAGTGACATACCATCACTTCTGTATTGTATTTGTTGGAAGTGATTGACTAAGTCCGGTTCATACTCAAGGAGAGGAGAATTATAGAAGGAAATGGATACCAGAAGGTAGGGGTCACTGGGGGCCATCTTAGAGGCTGCCTGCTATGAGGTTCCATTTTTTTCCCCCTTATTACTTTAAAGACATTCTCATTTTCTTCTAGCATCCACTTTTTAAAGATACTGTTTTGAAATAAGATGACTGCAGTCAATCTGAGTTTTCTTCCTTTATAGGTAACCTGTTTTTCTCCAGATGAATTCAGTGTCTTCCTTTTGTATTTAGAACTCTGAAATTTTGCTGGGATATTTCTAATTTCCATAGTTTATCATTATTCATGATCATCTGTTAACATTCCCTTTAAATCTGAAGATACATGTTTATTTTTAGCTTAGAGATATTTTGTTATTTCTTTACCCTGTTTTCTCTGTGGTTAACTTGTGGAAAACATAAGACAGATATTGCAACTTCTGTATTTATCTTTTATGTGTTTCATATTTTTCATCTTTGTGCCCATGGGAGCATATTTTGGATAAATATTTCAACTTAGTTTTCCAATTCATTAATTTGTCAGTTTTGTCCATTCTGCTTTTTTGTACATCTGTTTTATTTTCTTAATTTCAAAATGTTTAAAATGAAAACATGACCAGAGGCTCACAGGAACCTAACACCAAATTTCTCCTAGCAACAATGGTTCAGTAATTGCTAAATCAGTGTTTGCTGTAACTTTATAGAACATAACTAATCACCAAGAACAAGAATTGATTATACATCAAAGGAGCTTGGTTTTGAAAAGGTGGAAGGAGAAATATGGTTGTTTTGTTTTTTTAATTTTATTTTATTAATCACCATACATCATTAGAGGGTGCTAAGCGAAATATGGTTTTAAAGTGTCAGGACATCTACTCACATCCTATTCCTGAAGCCTATCTTGGGAGAGTGTCAGACACTAAGTGCTCAGGAGACTTCTGGGTTTGCCTTAAGGCAAGGAGGTCAAAGGTATATTCAGAGAGGAGCTTGAGGTTGTTGGAGAATTTGCTTATTTTAGGTCAGGAGCAGCAATGGGCACAATGAAGGATTTTGGAGGAAGAGGAGATAGAGATTGGTACTATATCAGCCCTTTAGGGCATATTCACTGGCATTGGATGAGAGTTCATGGATGACCTGTTAATTTAGGATTTTGGAAATGATGACACAAATAGGAAAATGAGGCATGATGGGAGATTAGCCTGGTGGTTTACTAGAGAAGAGTGGGTAGTTAGCACTGCTTTTGTGGCTTGTTGTAATGCAGCTGTGGGTCAACAGTGGCTAGAACTAATGTTCCTGAGGTTGTAGTTTAAGATTATGCCTGAAAATTTCTTTCTTTCTTTTTTTTTTTTTTTGAGGTTCTTTTTTGAAAGGTAGGGGTTATGGGTCCTTCCCCCAGCCCTGTGGGGTTACATTATCAAATTTTCTCCATCTTCTTTATACCTTTCCTGTAACTCATAACTTTCCCAAACTGTAACATTTTATTTTTATTTTTAGATATTCCTTTTGTCATTTTAGTGGTTCTTTGGAAGAAGGAAACTGCTAAGCAAGCCAGCTTGAACTTCAAGCCTCTGGAGATCTTTCTACCATTTCTGTTTTTGTTTGTTTTTTCTATTACCACATTTAAAAAGTTGAAACGTCAACAGAGGAAATATTATCAAATAATTTTAAACACTGGGAGAAGGAAAATAGGTTTAATTTTCTGCCTTTCATATAGGAAAGAGCCAGTGGCAGTTAATATGTTGATGTGGAGGCATACCTTTTAAATATTAATATGACTATCTATAAAATGGTAATATTTAAATCTGACTACCACATGCCATTCCTTTAGCTATAGAGATTAATGCATATCTGCTTCACCTTTAACATTTATTCTGCTCCTTTCTGACTATCAAGATGCTCAAAATGCTCAATACTCAAAACATTCTAATGCTCAAAAACATTCTAATTAATTCCTGCAATGAGAGTAACTCTAGTAATGGACTTAGTACAATACTAAAGAGAAATTTACTGCCTACACTTTCTTTGTTTAATGAAATAGTTACTACACAATTTCAGAAAGACTTCTACCACTTTTCTTTGCTGCTACTGAGTTACTCTCATTTTTAAACAGACCGCTCCCTGTGACAAGAAGCTGTGGAGGCAAAGTACTTTTAGAGAAGAGTATTTGATTTCCAACAGGGAAGAGGATATGAGGGAGGTATGAGAATGAGAAGTACATATAGCAAGCAGAGGGCAAATTATTTACTAAAGCTAGGTTCCAGGACTCCTTCAGAACAATAGAGATAGGTTTTTCTAAATTGCCCCCTCTGACATTTAACACTAGAAAAAATGATTTGATAATGTTTTAACTTTCAAATTTCAAAGATTTTTCCTTATTTGTATGCTAAAGGAAAATTCAATTTCCATCTTGTAGAATTGTTTATATCTTAGGCATGAAAGTGTATCTCTATATTACTCTTTGCCAGCAGTGGGGCATTTAATGTCATCACAATTCTTGTCTTATTTATAAAAATGATTATATAGAAAAGTATAAAGAATATAATCACTTACAATCCTATTCTCCAGTTAGCTACATTATATTTTGTGAGAGATCTTTTAAAAGGGAGTACTACAATAAAATGTAGACCTACTTTGTGTATGTATTTTCTGCTTTTATAATATGTGTGATTTATTTATTTTTTTAATTTTTAATTTAAAAAAATTTTTATTATGTTCAATTAGCCAACATAGAGTACATCATTAGTTCTTGATGTAGTGTTCAACGATTCATTAGTTGCGTATAACATCCAGTGCTCATCACATCATGTGCCCTCCTTAATACCCATCACCCGGTATATGTAATTTAAATATTCTTTGAAATAATTCATTTTACATTCCTAAGTCAAAACCAAAACATTTTCATTCATATACAAGTGATAGTTTATATAGCTGATAGTTTTACTTCTGTGCCTCTATAATCATGTTTTCTCTCTCTTGAAATGTTGATGGTCGGGCGCCTGGGTGGCTCAGTTGGTTAAGCGACTGCCTTCGGCTCAGGTCATGATCCCAGGGTCCTGGGATCGAGTCCCACATCGGGCTCCCTGCTCAGCAGGAAGCCTGCTTCTCCCTCTCCCACTCCCCCTGCTTGTGTTCCCTCTCTCACTGTATCTCTCTCTGTCAAATAAATAAATAAAATCTTTAAAAAAAAAAAAAAGAAATGTTGATGGTCATTTTGTTTTCCACTTTTGCTATGTGGATTATAATTTATTTGCTCTTATCTTGAGGGGTAAGGTAGATAGATAGTTTTAAATTCTAGTTTTTACCTGTAGGAATCTTTTAAGTCCTATGTCTTGAAATTAACAAAATAAAAAATGAAATAATACACCTGTATACAACGTTTTCACTTATAGGAGCCTGGCTGTTATTTGGCCTTCTTTATATAAACTTGGGACTTAAATTTGGGTTATTATTTGATATATATTCTTGCAATGTTATTTTCAACATGAATTATATAAATCTTAATAATTTTTGATTATTAAGTTTATTATAAATAAACTAAATTTATTTACTTTGGTCTTTTCAAATGAAATTTGTGGTTCTGTAATTTACATACCAGGAGCATGCACCAGTCTGAAAAGTATGGTTTGAAGAATATTGACAAATTTTCTATACTCTCTTAATTATATAGCATAAAGAGAGTCTTGACTCTGAGAAACAAACTGAGGGTTCCAGAGGGGAGGGGAGTGGGGGAATGGGTTAGCCTGGTGATGGGTATTAAAGAGGGCATGTATTGAATGGAGCACTGGGTGTTATACGCAATGAATCATGGAACACTCCATCAAAAACTAATGATGTAATGTATGGTGATTAACATAACCTAATAAAATTAAAAACATAAAATAATAAAAAAAGAAATCAGATAGTATAGGTCTTTCAATTTTGTTATTTTTCAAAATCATTTTGGCTATTCTCAGTTGTTGGCATTTCTATAAAAAATGCAGATTGAGGTTATCAATTTCTACCAATAAAAAAGAGTCTTCTGGGATTTTGATTGGGATTGACATATAATTTATACATCAATTCTGAAGAATTTTCATTTTTATAATATGGACTCTTTGGTAAACATAACATGATTATTTATATAGGTTTTCCTTAATTGTGGCAATAAATTTTAATTTTGATATAGGGGCCTTTCTAATCATTTGGTAAATTTATTTCTCAGTATTTTAAATTTTTAATACAAATATAAATTGTGTTGCTTTATTTTATATTCAATTGTTCATTTCTAGTATATAGAAATATAATTAGTTTTTATGTAGTGTCTTTGTATCTTATGATCTTGCCAAATTGGTAGTTCTAGTGAGTTTTTGTTCCATTCTTTTATAGATGCTTCAAGATTGCTTTATGTACACAATCATGTTAACTGAAAATGAAAATAGTTTTACTTATTCCCTTGCCAAGTGGTAGGTATTATATTTTTTTCTTGCTTGATTGCACTGGGTAGAACCTCAAGTAGAATATTAATTGGGAAGAATGAGAGCTTGCATTCTTGCCTTGTTTTGATTTTGGCAGGAGAGTATTTATTCTTTAAACATTTAGTTTCATATTAACTGTAGATTCTTACAGTTGCCTGTAGTTGCCTTTGAACAGGTTGAGAAAGGCTTTTTAAAAAAATTTTTATTGTTATGTTAATCACCATACATTACATCATTAGTTTTTGATGTAGTGTTCCATGATTCATTGTTTGTGCATAACACCCAGTGCTCCATGCAGAACATGCCCTCTTTAATACCCATCACCAGGCTAACCCATCCTCCCACCTCCTCCCCTCCAGAACCCTCAGTTTGTTTTTCAGAGTCCATCATCTCTCATGGTTCGTCTCCCTCTCCGTTTTCCCCCTCTTCATTCTTCCCCTCCTGCTATATTCTTTTTTTTTTTTCTTAACACATATTGCACTATTTCTTTCAGAGGTACAGATCTGAGATTCAACAGTCTTGCACAATTCACAGCGCTTACCAGAGCACATACCCTCCCCAGTGTCTATCACCCAGCCACCCCATCCATCCCACCCCACCCCCCACTCCAGCAACCCTCAGTTTGTTTCCTGAGATTAAGAAGTGTTCATATCAGTGAGGTCATATGATACATGTCTTTCTCTGTTTGACTTATTTCGCTCAGCATAATACCCTCCAGTTCCATCCACATCGTTGCAAATGGCAAGATCTCATTCCTTTTGATGGCTGCATAATATTCCATTGTATATATGTACCACATCTTCTTTATCCATTCATCTGTCGATGGACATCTTGGCTCTTTCCACAGTTTGGCTATTGTGGACATTGCTGCTATAAAGATCGGGGTGCATGTACCCCTTCGGATCACTACATTTGCATCTTTGGGGTAAATACCCAGTAGTGCAATTGCTGGATCACACGGTAGCTCTATTTTCAACTTTTTGAGGAACCTCCATACTGTTTTCCAGAGTGGCTGCACCAGCTTGCATTTCCACCAACAGTGTAGGAGGGTTCCCCTTTCTCCGCATCCCTGCCAACATCTGTCATTTCCTGACTTGTTAATTTTAGCCATTCTGACTGGTTGAAGTGGTATCTCATTGAGGTTTTGATTTGGATTTCCCTGATGCCGAGCGATGTTGAGCACTTTTTCATGTGTCTGTTGGCCATTTGGATGTCTTCTTTGGAAAAATGTATGTTCATGTCTTCTGCCCATTTCTTGATTGGATCATTTGTTCTTTGGGTGTTGAGTTTGATAAGTTCGTTATGGATTTTGGATACTAGCCCTTTATCTGATATGTCATTTGCAAATATCTTCTCCCATTCTGTTGGTTGTCTTTTGGTTTTGTTGACTGTTTCTTTTGCTGTGCGAAAGCTTTTTATCTTGATAAAGTCCCAATAGTTCATTTTTGCCCTTGCCTTTGGCGATGTTTCTAGGAAGAAGTTGCTGCGGCCAAGGTCGAAGAGGTTGCTGCCTGTGTTCTCCTTTAGGATTTTGATGAACTCCTATCTCACATTTAGGTCTTTCAACCATTTGGAGTCTATTTTTGTGTGTGGTGTAAGGAAATGGTCCAGTTTCATTCTTCTGCTTGTGGCTGTCCAATTTTCCCAACACCATTTGTTGAAGAGACTGTCTTTTTTCCATTGGACACTCTTTCCTGCTTTGTCGCAGATGAGTTGACCATAGAGTTGAGGGTCCATTTCTGGGCTCTCTATTCTGTTCCATTGATCTATGTGTCTGTTTTTGTGCCAGTACCATGCTGTCTTGATGATGACAGCTTTGTAATAGAGCTGCAAGTCCGGAATTGTGATGCCGCCAGCTTTGCTTTTCTTTTTCAACATTCCTCTGGCTATTCGGGGTCTTTTCTGGTTCCATACAAATTTTAGGATTATTTGTTCCATTTCTTTGAAAAAAGCTGATGGTATTTTGATGGGGATTGCATTGAATGTGTAGATTGCTCTAGGTAGCATTGACATCTTCACAATATTTATTCTTCCAATCCATGAGCATGGAACGTTTTTCCATTTCTTTGTGTCTTCCTCAATTTCTTTCATGAGTATTTTATAGTTTTCTGAGTACAGATCCTTTCCCACTTTGGTTAGATTTATTCCTAGGTGTCTTATGGTTTAGGGTGCAATTATAAATGGGATCGACTCCTTAATTTCTCTTTCTTCTGTCTCATTGTTGGTGTATAGGAATGCCACTGATTTCTGTGCATTGATTCTATATCCTGCCACTTTACTGAATTCCTGTATGAGTTCTAGCAGTTTTGGGGTGGAGTCTTTGGGGTTTTCCACATAAAGTATCATATTATTTGCGAAGAGTGAGAGTTTGACTTCTTCTTTGCCGATTTGGATGCCTTTTATTTCTTTTTGTTGTCTGATTGCTGTGGCTAGGACTTCTAATACTGTGATGAATAGCAGTGGTGCTGGTGGACATCCCTGCCACGTTCCTGACCTTAGGGGGAAAGCTCTCAGTTTTTCCCCATTGAGAATGATATTCGCTGTAGGTTTTTCATAGATGGCTTTTATGATATTGAGGTATGTACCTTCTATGCCTATACTGTGAAGAGTTTTGATCAAGAAAGGATGCTGTACTTTGTCAAATACTTTTTCTGCATCTATTGAGAGGATCATATGACTCTTGTTCTTTCTTTTGTTAATGTATTGTATCACGTTGATTGATTTGCGGATGTTGAATCAACCTTGCAGCCCAGGGATAAATCCTACTTGGTCGTGGTGAATAATCCTTTTAATGTACTGTTGGATCCTATTGGCTAGTATTTTGGTGAGAATTTTGGCATCCATGTTCATCAGGGATATTGGTTTGTAATTTTCCTTTTTCATGGGGTCTTTGTCTGGTTTTGGGATTAAGGTAATGGTGGCCTCATAATGTGAGTTTGGAAGTTTTCCTTCCATTTCTATTTTTTGGAACAGTTTCAGAAGAATAGGTATTAATTCTTCTTTAAATGTTTGGTAGAATTCCTCTGGGAAGCCATCTGGCCCCGGGCTTTTGTTTGTTGGGAGATTTTTGATGACTGCTTCAATTTCCTTAGTGGTTATAGGTCTGTTCAGGTTTTCTATTTCTTCCTGGTTCAGTTTTGGTAGTTGATACATCTCTAGGAATGCATCCATTTCTTCCAGGTTATCTAATTTGCTGGCATAGAGTTGCTCATAATATGTTCTTATAATTGTTTGTATTGCTTTGGTGTTGGTTGTGATCTCTCCTCTTTCATTCATGATTTTGTTGATTTGGGTCCTTTCTCTTTTCTTTTTGATAAGTCTGGCCAGGGGTTTATCAATCTTGTTAATTCTTTCAAAGAACCAGCTCCTAGTTTTGTTGATCTGTTCTACCATTCTTCTAGTTTCTATTTCATTGATTTCTGCTCTGATCTTTATTATTTCTCTTCTCCTGCTGGGTTTAGGCTTTATTTGCTGTTCTTTCTCCAGCTCCTTTAGGTGTAGGGTTAGGTTGTGTACTTGAGACCTTTCTTGTTTCTTGAGGAAGGCTTGCATTGCTATCTACTTTCCTCTTAGGATTGCCTTTGCTGCATCCCAAAGAGTTTGAATAGTTGTGTTTTCATTTTCATTGGTTTCCACGAATTTTTTTAATTCTTCTTTAATTTCCTGGTTGACCCATTCATTCTTCAGTAGGATGCTCTTTAGCCTCCATGTATTTGAGTTCTTTCCGACTTTCCTCTTGTGATTGAGTTCTAGTTTCAAAGCATTGTGGTCTGAAAATAGGCAGGGAATGATCCCAATCTTTTGGTACCAGTTGAGACCTGATTTGTGACCTAGGATGTGATCGATTCTGGAGAATGTTCCATGGGCACTAGTGAAGAATGTGTATTCCGTTGCTTTGGGATGGAATGTTCTGAATATGTCTGTGAAGTCCATTTGATCCAGTGTGTCATTTAAAGTCTTTATTTCCTTGTTGATCTTTTGCTTAGATGATCCGTCCATTTCAGTGAGGGGGGTGTTAAAGTCCCCCACTATTATTGTATTGTTGTCAATGTGTTTCTTTGCTTTTGTTATTAATTGCCTTATATAATTGGCTGCTCCCATGTTAGGGGCATATATATTTACAATTGTTAGATCTTCTTGTTGGATAGACCCTTTAGGATATAGTGTCCTTCCTCATCTCTTATTACAGTCTTTGGTTTAAAATCTAATTTGTCTGAAATAAGGATTGCCACCCCAGTTTTCTTTTGGTGTCCATTAGCATGGTAAATGGTTTTCCACCCCCTCACTTTCAATCTGGGGGTGTCTTTGGGTCTAAAATGAGTCTCTTGCAGACAGCATATCAATGGGTCTTGTTTTTTAATCCAGTCTGATAGCCTGTGTCTTTTGATTGGGGCATTTAGCCCATTTACATTCAGGGTAACTATTGAAAGATACGAATTTAGTGCCATTGTATTGCCTGTAAGGTGACTGTTACTGTATATTGTCTCTGTTCCTTTCTGGTCTATGTTGCTTTTAGGCTCTCTCTTTGCTTAGAGGACCCCTTTCAAGATTTCTTGTAGGGCTGGTTTCGTGTTTGCAAATTCCTTTAGTTTTTGTTTGTCCTGGAAGCTTTTTATCTCTCCTTCTATTTTCAATGACAGCCTAGCTGGATATAGTATTCTTGGCTGCATATTTTTTTCATTTAGTGCTCTGAAGATATCATGCCAGTCCTTTCTGGCCTGCCAGGTCTCTGTGGATAGGTCTGTTGCCAATCTAATGTTTCTACCATTGTAGGTTACATATCTCTTCTCCCGGGCTGCTTTCAGGATGTACTCTTTGTCTCTGAGACTTGTAAGTTTTACTATTAGATGTTGGGGTGTTGACCTTTTTTATTGATTTTGAGAGGGGTTCTCTGTGCTTCCTGGATTTTGATGCCTGTTTCCTTCCCCAAATTAGGGAAGTTCTCTGCTATAATTTGCTCCATTATAACTTTTGCCCCTCTCTCTCTTTCTTCTTCTGGGATCCCAATTATTCTAATGTTGTTTCGTCTTATGGTATCGCTTATGTCTCGAATTCTGCCCTCGTGATCCAGTAGTTGTTTATCTCTCTTTTTCTCAGCTTCTTTATTTTCCATCATTTGGTCTTCTATATCACTGATTCTCTCTTCTGCCTCATTTATCCTAGCAGTTAGCACCCCCATATTTGATTGCACATCATTAATAACCTTTTTTATTTCGACTTGGTTAGATTTTATTTCTTTTATTTCTCCAGAAGGGGTTTCTCTAATAACTTCCATGCTTTTTTCAAGCCCAGCTAGTATCTTTAAAGTGATGATTCTGAACTCTAGATCCAACATCGTACTAATGTCTGTATTGAGTAGGTCCCTGGCAGTCGGTACTACCTCTTGTTCTTTTTGTTGAGGTGATTTTTTCCATCTTGTCATTTTGTCCAGAGGAGAATAGATTAATGAGAGAACAAAATGCTAACAGGGTAACAGCATCCCCAGAAAATATACTCTAAACAAATCAGAAAAGACCTGAAGCATTGGGAAAAGAAAGGGAAAAAGAGAAAAAAGAGAAAGAAAAAAAAGAAAAAGATAAAGATAAAAACAAACAAAGAACAACAACAACAACAACAAACAGAGTATGATCAAATATGATCAGGCTAGTACGTAGATCAGTGCCACACACTAGATTTTGGGTGTATTTTGGTCTGTTAGAAGAAAGTGCCTCCCAAAATTTTAAAGAAAGAAAAACTTATATATGTACAAAAATAAGGGTTGATATGATGAAAGGATGGAATATGACTGTAAAGATGGAAATTATAAAAAATTTTATAAAAGGAATTGATAAGAAATTGTTTGAAAAAAGAAAGAAGAGGATTTAAAAAAAAAAAGAAAAAGGGAGAGAATGTGATCAGGCAGGGGAGTAGAAAAAAACCATACACTAGAGATTTAGGGTATATTTTGATCTGTTAGAAGAAACTATCTCAAAATTTTAAAGAGAGAACAACTTAGATATATATATGCCAAAAATATGGGTAACTACTATGAAGGGATAGAATAGGACTCTAAAAATGAAAAATAAAAATGTTTTTTAAAAGGATTGATGAGATGTTGTTTGAAAAAGGGAAAAAGAAAAATTCAAAAAAAAAAAAAAAGACAGTTAAAAAAAAAATTAACTTTGAAAGACTACAGAATCATGGTAAAAAAGCCATGGATTCTATGTGCAGTATTCCCCTAGCGCTGGAGTTCTGCCGTTCTCATTGATCGGTAAACTTGGTCTTGGCTGGCTGTTCTCGCTGATCTTCTGGGGGAGGGGCCTGTTGCCATGGTTCCCAAACGTCTTTGCCGGAGGCGGAATTGCCCCGCCCTTGCCTGATCTGGGCTAAGTAATCTGCTGGGGTTTGCTCTCCGGAGCTTTTGTTCCCTGCAAGCTTTCCGTACAGCTTTGGAGGCCGAGAGTGAAATGGCGGCCTCCCAATCTCCCCCCGGAAGACCTGAGAACTTGGGGCCCCGCTCCTCAGTGAACCCCCAGAGAAAAGCCGTCAGTCACTCCCGTCTCCCCGGTCTCCGGCCGCACTCTGTGCTCACCCGGCCTGTGACCGCGCGTTTCTATCTCGGGCACTCAACCCCGTGTGGAGTCTCCAAACCCAGCAGATCCCTGCAGTGCGCTCCCACGCCGCTCCTCCCGGGGGAGGAAGGTGAGTCTCCCCAGATCTGCCACTTGTTGGGTCCCTGCTGAAGGAGTAGTGGCCTGACTATGCCGCGGATCACGGTTTATGGCAACCCAGAGCTGTGAGCCCACTCCTCGGTTCCGTCTCTGCAGCCGGCTTCCCTACTCCGATACCTGGGAGCTCTGCTGCACTCAGGCACCCCCGGTCTTTCTGTGACCCCGAGGGTCCTGAGACCACACTGTCCCGTGAGGGTTCCACCCCCAGCTTAGCCACTGGAGCGACGTCCCTCAGCGGAGCCGACTTCTAAAAGTTCTGATTTTGTGCTCCGCGGCTCTATCACTTGCCAGAAGCGGCTGACGGAGGCCCCTCCCCCGCCATCTATCCTCCCAAATATCGCCTTGGATTCACTTCTCTGCATGTCCTACCTTCCAGAAAGTGGTCGCTGTTCTGTTCAGAGAGTTGTTGCTATTCTTTTCTTCAATCTCCTGTTGTTTGTAGGTGTTCAGAATGGTTTGATCCCTATCCAGCTGAATCCCTGAGACCAGACAAAATCCAGGTCTCCTACTCCTCCGCCATCTTGCTCTTGAGAAATGCTTTTTATAAAAAAAATTTTGTGGCTTTTTATTATGAATGATTGTTGAACTATGTCAAATGCTAATCTGAGAAAATTTTATTTTCCTTTATTCTGTTTCATGAATTGGTTTATTTTTCAAATATTAAAGTAATCTTACATTTATGGGATAAGTATCACTTATTAATGATATACATTTTATGTAACATTGGCTTTATTTATTCCATAAATATTTATTAGAATTTTCCATTGAGTCCAACTAAGCCTGACGTCTTTATGTGTGTGTGTGGGGTGGGGGGGGAGGCTGAGGGTGTCATAGAGGCTTGAAATTATAAATTCAGTTTTTTTCTAATAGTTATGGTGCTATTCAAATTTCTATCTCTTCTGAACTGTTTTGGTGATTTTGTTAAAGAATCTGTCCATTTCATCTAAGTTGTTGATTTTTTGACAAAGTTTATTATGTTTATTATTATGATAGTAGTCTGTAGGTCATGTTGAGATTTTTTTTCCCCTATTGGTGATTTTAGAAATTTATGTCATCTTGCTCTGGGTTTTGTTTTTTGATAAATCAAGCTAATGATTTACAGTTTTTATTTTTTTTCAGGGAAGCTGCATTTGCTATTATTGGTTTTCTCTTTTCTGTTTTTTCACTGATTTATGTTCTTACTAGTAATTCCCTACTGTTTGTTTTGGTTTTCATTTTGTCTTTTTCTAGATTCTTAGAGTGGAAGCCTAAGTGATTGACTTGAAACTCTTATTTTTTAATTTTTTTAATGTATGCATTTAAAATGATAAACTTTCCTCTCTGTTTTCTACTTGCCTCTCCTTTTTCTGGAACTCCAGTTATTCATATGTTAGACCTATTGATATTGCCTCACATATACAATGCCGTTTTTGTCTGATAGCTCTTTCACTGTGTATTTAAGTAATGATAGGTCCTTTTGCCCTGTTTTCAAGTTAGCTTTACCTCTACAGTACAAATTTGCTGTTAAACCCATCAGTGAAAATTTCATTTCAGATATTAGAATTGTTTTTAGGTCCATATTTCCATTTTTATAGTTTTGCTTTCTTCCTCATATTCATGTTTTTTCTTTATATTATTGGACATATTTGTAACGCAAAGTTTTTGGTTGCTAATTTGATTGCTAATTTATCTTACTTTGATTTTATTTTAATTGACTGATTTTTCTCCTGGTTATGGGATATAGTTTTCTTCTTTTCGTGTCTGTCTGTTTTATTAGGTGCTGGACAGTATAATTGTTACCTTGTTACATGTCTGTTTTTTAAATTTTTTTTAAAGATTTCATTTATTTGTCAGAGAGCACGAGCATAGAAAGCAGCAGGCAGAGCAGGCAGAGGGAGAAGCAGGCTCCCTGCTGAGCAAGGAGCCTGATGAGGTACTTAATCCCAGGACCCTGGGATCATGACCTGAGCCAAAGGCAGCCACTTAACCGACTGAGCCACTCAGGCATCCCTACTTATCTGTTTTTTAACCCCTGTTGAGTCCCAAACACCTTTGGGCAGAAATTCAGGTTGATTATATAGGTCACCTTCCTTACTTCCCTTCTTTTGCTTCTGCACTGTCTGTTGTTCAATGTCTGCAAATTTTTCTTTCATGTTTTGGTCCAGTATTTTGGTTGCTTATAGAAAGAATGCTAGTCCAATATTTATTATGGTCTATAGTAGAAATTTACATTTACTTTTGTAATTAATTTTATATGAAATAATTGGACTTAATTTTATGTTTAATGGATTTCACTTTTCACATCCACTGCTGGAAACTACATACATGCAGCAAACTTTTGTAACAACTAGCCTAGCAAATATCTGTAGCCTTTTCACTCCTTGCACGGCCAGTGTTTCAAAGAGATCAAGGTCTACTATCCACTTTCTTCATTACAAAGAGTCATTCTGGGTTGACCCCTGGCCTTGAATACTGAACAACATGTTCTTCTATGTACATTGCTTGATGGGAATTGTAGGGGGGAGAACAGGATTCTGTATATTTTTGAGACAGTGATTAACATGAGCATTCAGGGCATGCTTGTATAAACTAGCCATCCAGCACGTACCATACAAAGGGCAAAAGCCAAACACTAGAAGGTGATGGAGCTCATTTCCCAGGTTTGGGTGGCTTTTGTAGATTGGGTTGGATTAGTAGGCATTGAGGCAGAGACACAGATGACTGCCTGCCACTTGTCACCAAAGAGAGCTGAGCCCACCTAAAAGGAATGGAATAAGTAGACATGAGAATCAACAAAGATTTCTTTCTTTCTTTCCCATAGGACAGATCAGCAGGAGCTTGTCACATGGCTATAGGAATAGCTGATGATTTAATTTTTCTCCCAACATCTTTTATATTTAGATGGTATATGTTGTTACTTCTGGTGAGTGCCTATACACAAAGCTTATTTAAGGGGAAGTTTCCTAGTCTTAAATACTAACTTCTGTCAGAAAATTTTTTGAAGAATGTTGCAGTGAAGTTGCTTCCTTGTCTAAGAGATCACAGAGGGCAGCCAGGAGGAGAGGAATACAAGTTATTGAGAAAGCTATAGCTTTAATTATTTTCGTTAACTTTTTTTTTTCTGAAAGATAAATTGTAACAGAATAATAACAGAGCAAGAAAATCACTGCAGTACATTTAAAATAAAGATTTCTCCCCAAACTACCAGTCTGTGATAGAAATGAAATGAGCATCATAAGTCCTTCAACAGAAACATATGTTAAGTACTTACTTGACTTTGGGAGTATAGAGAAAATGATTATATTTCATATCTAATGCAAACTGGGTAAAGTAAATATAGGTCTGTTGTTGGAATCTATTGGAAAGATTAAAAAGATGGGAAATTACATTTTTCTCCACTTGCACAGAATTTCAATTGAGAAAATATAAATGAAATTCTAGGGCCAGGAGTGCCCTGACCTCATGTATGCACATGCCTGCCTGCGCATATATACTTACAGATAGTCTAGCGATATGGGTAGGTTGATGAGCATGGGATTAATTTTTATCATATCAAAAAGTGACTTTTTAAGAAATATTATTTATTTATTTGAGAGAGAGTGAGTGAGAGAGAGAGAGCATGAGCAGGGAGGAGAGGGAGAAGCAGACTCCCCGCTTAGCAAGGAGCCCAGTGTGGGACTCAATTCCAGGACTCCGGGATTGTGACCTGAGCTGAAGGCAGATGCTTAACTGACTGAACCACCCAGGTGCCCCTCAAAAAGTGACTTTTAAATTTAATGTCTAGGTGGAATAGTCAGATCTATGTTTAGTTTTGGGATCCATTTGAAAAGACAGCATCACCCAAAATGATGAATTTCCTAGATCTAAGGACAGGGGAAATAAGATTCAAAGTTTGCTAAATGGTCTAATCAAAATTTTTCTCTCACCCTCAATGCATTTCCCCACCAGTACCAGTAAAAAGAGGACATCCCACAAATGTGGAGAAGTTATAAACACCAGAGACCCAAGTTCTCTTACTGCTCTAGGATTTAACTGCTGGGATGACACAGTGATTTATCTCTTAGCATTTGTTCCTCATCAGCCTAAGATTTCTGTATTGAAATGTGGAATTTTCCAAAGTGTTCTTTTTTCTCTTGTAAAATGCCTATTCAAAGTCAAACTGTACCATATCCAATGATGGTTACTTTTACTTGCTGTTCTCTGCAGGATCCAGTGTCTTAGATTCAGAAGTGAGACCACAGTCTACCTTCAGTTCATGTGGTCCCCCTATCATGAGCAAGAAAACTTAGGCCAGTTTTTTTCCCCCTACAAAGACTCAGAGTTTTAATAAGAGCAACACCTTCTATTTGTATTAAGTCTTTTCTAACTGCACGATGCTAAGTGTCGCTTAATCCTCAGAATAACTTTATGAGATAGGTATAATTAGTATCAACCCCATTTTACTTCAGAGAAATAAAGTGACTTGCCCAAGGTCACTCTGCTGGTAAGGGAAAGACCTGGAATTAGAACATAGCCAGTACAATCCCAATGCTTGCTTTTAGCTTTTTGTTTTATTGTGTTAGCTGAGCATAACTCTTTTCTACATGTCACAGAACTGCCATGGGGAGTAAATCATTTAGGGGCTTTATGAGCCTTTCAAAAAGTGACATTCTCCACTAATCTTCTATCCAAATGAACAACTTCCATTTTGACATAAATATTTGGAGTGATTCTTGCCTGTATCTTTTCTCTTCCTCTCTCCATTCTGTCTCCAAACCTAAAAACAAGTTTAAATTTCTCTAGTCCTAAAAGATGTCATCCAGCCATCTTCCCGTCCCCCAATGCTAACCTCCATGGCTTTTTGACCTTTTCTTTCCACTGTGGTTCTCATGAGACAAGTCTCAGTGTTCTGCAACCCATTTTTCACCATTCAATTTTTCCTTACTCATTGGCAGTCATGCTTTTGTTTCTTTTCCTTTATAGGAAGCACTTTACAGAACATAACTGATCTTCAAATTTAGTGGCCTGTCTTCCTGATCTTTTCTACAGCATAATTGAAATCCCCTCATTCTTTTTGAAATTCTCTTTTGAGATATGCTGTATTATCATGGCTTTTTTGTCTAAATCAGGGATTGGCAAACTGTGACCTACAGGCCGAATTTGGCCTGCTCTGTTTTTAGGTAAACCTTTTTTGGGACATAGCCATGTTGTGTCTGTGGCTGATTTCACACTACAATGGCAGACAGTAGTTGTAGTAAGTCACATTTTAGGTTTCCCTATCCTCGTATGCCCTAAATGCATATAGACCACAAGGGACCATTTCTGGGTCTTTCCTCTTTATCCTGTCCACCAAAACTTTTAACATTTTCTTAATTCTACCCCCCACTTCCCTGCGGTCAATGTTTAAATTTCCCTCTAGTCCTAAGTAGTCCCTGGAGCACTAGACCTGTACCCCATTTACATTTGCCATGGGGGTATTAGCACATGGATGTTACTCTACCACCTGACACCGAAACATATGTAACTGTCACCATGAAGAAGACACACCTCCTGATTTCCTAAGTCCACTGGTGTCTGTTAATGATACCATCTGCAATTCATTTGTACCACACTTTATAGTTGACAAAACATGTTCACATTTGTTATCTTAATCCTCCCATTAGTCAGTCTTATTCCCTCTGCCCTAAATTCCCACATGTATGAAATTCCTAAGTTCTATGGATTTGACCTCTGTATTATTATTAGGCTCACCCTTTTCTGTAATTCCTACTGCCTTAGTCAAATCCTTATAACCTCAACCTGAAATAGCAGCCTTTGTCTCCCTCCACAATGCTTACCCAACATCTCAGAATTAATCATTTTATTAAGGGTAGTTGTGAGCAGATCTTTACCCTAATCAACAAGCTTCACTTTCTTTCTGTTGCTTATCAAATTGCACCCTGCACTCATCAGCCTGCCCTCCATTTATATTTATTCAACCCTTCCAGCTTCATATCTGTTTCTGTAAGTGTACTTTGTTTCCATCAAGCCAGAATATCCCTTCTCCCCTGAACATTTATGTGTGTCCACTTCTGCACTCTTGTCCAGGCTGTTCCCTCTGTTTTCAATGCCATTCTCTAATCTGTTCAGATCCAATTCATTCAGTGTTGTGTGGTGTCACTAGAGAGAAAACCTGGTCCAGTACAATCCACTCTGCAGCCATCCCTTGCCAGTTCAGGCCCATGTATATTTCATACATATGGCACTCTAGGGCTTCAAGGTTACAACTGCTTTGGTGGCACTCATATGAGCCACCATTTCCCAAAGTACAGTGCCATCCCCTGGTGTCTGTATTGTAAGAGCCTTTGAATCTGAACCATATTATATGAACATACTGAATTTGCATCAGTCTTCCCTTTCCCTAATACATTCAAGTTACTATAACATCCTTTTGTAAAGGGGCGTAGAGTCAGAGTATTTAGAAGTTACCAACAAATGTAGGCAACATCTGGGGATGGTAGAGGAAGTCAGGTGAAGTTTGGGGCAGAGGTCTGCTATTAGGATGCCATTAGAGTGCCATTTCTTGGATATTGTACTAAACTGGGGTTTAGGTCTGCGGGAGCCCATCCCCACTTGGAAGAACCGCCCATAAGTAGTTGCCTCTCCTTAGTTCTTTCTCACTAATCTCACTCTCCTCACTCTCATTTCTCACATTTAGATATAAAAGATAGAAGTGTTTTGTTTTTTCTTTTGTTTTCAATAAACTGAATCTACTAAGGAGAGTTCATAATAAAGACTTGCTAAGTTCCCGGTGTTGTGCCAGATTCTTTATATGTGTGATCTAATTTAATCCTTAAACTATCCTATGAGCTAGATCTTATCTCCATTTAACAGATGGAGGAAATGGAGACAGAGAAGTTTGCTGACCCACCCAAGTGTATAAAACTATTAATAGTCTACAGACCCAAGTGAACCAAGCTATCTTAGAGTTTTTTGTTTTGTTTTAAATCTTCAACTTTGTCTTGTAGTTGGAACAGAGAGCTTAAGTTCAGAAGGAAGAAGGACTTGTGACTGCATTCTCAGTCATCATGCTGGGACGGAACCTTCATTAATATAAGCATTTAGATACTGCCTTTAAGCAGTTCTCATTAGGGGCCTAATTAAGCATTTGCGCAGTCCCTGCAGTTGATTGTTCTGTCCCTTGTTCAATAGTGTAATTGTCATTGGCTGGGCTCAGACAAATCAACCTTCATTGCTTCTACAAATTTACTAAAGGTTTATTAGTGTCAGGTTTGATGTGGTCTAAACAATGGTCTCATCCTCCACCCCAATGCCGTAGAGAGTGAATGAGCACTAATGGAATATGCCCTTTGGAAGAGCTTTGTGGGGTAGGATGGCAAACAGAGCCCGTCTTATGACAGGGTGGAGGAGCACAGTCCATGGTGGCTGCAGGGAGAGCAAATTGAGTACTCAGATGTGGTCAAAAGAATGACTTTCAGTGAATTTCAGGATGGATTTGTTGGGTGGCAATTAGAGGAGGCTGTACTGTGGTCATCAGTTTAGAGAGTACAGAGGTATTGTAAGGGTAAAGGTAGGAAGGAAAATACCAAAAGTAGGAAAACCTTGGGTTTGCGTTAGGGCTTAGCCTTTTCTCAAATAGAAATTACAGGCTTATTTTTAAATGCTTAAGTGCTCGAAGGAATGGCAGGAATAAGAGTAGAATGAGGGGCACCTGGGTGGCTCAGTCGTTAAGCGTCTGCCTTCGGCTCAGGTCATGATCCCAGGGTCCTGGGATCGAGCCCCACATCGGGCTCCCTGCTCTGCGGGAAGTCTGCTTCTCCCTCTCCCACTCCCCCTGCTTGTGTTCCCTCTCTCACTGTGTCTCTCTCTGTCAAATAAATAAATAAAATCTTTAAAAAAAAAAAAAAGTAGAATGAGAGTGGTTAGTAAAAAGGTTGAGGGGGGAAAAAAACACCTTGAAGGAGAACCTTACAAGTTGAATGGATTTTGTTAATATCAGGTTATAGGGACTGGGCTCTTGTCAATATTGGAAAATTCTTTTACATATGTTTGATTCTCACAGCCTGTCAGGTAAAGAGAGAAGAAAATCTTAGCCCCGTTTTAAAAAAATAAAATGGAAAGATAGACTGGGACAAGGGATGGTAGGTAGAATGACTTACCCTAAGTCATATAGCTATTTTTACAATATTGAAGACACTGGTTCACTACCTTAGTTTTTTCCCCAGGTATCCCAGGAATTTCATTTTCTGTCATCATTAATGAGATCTGTCCCTCTTTACCAATGCAAATCCACACAGATAATCATGAGCCTGAACAAAATCAGGAGAGTATTCAAGTCTGTGATCAAATGTAAAAGCAAAGATTAGCTGGACTGAAGTTTAAATACTCAAGATCCATAACATTCTCTCTCTAGTTTGTTCCACACTGTGGTGAAATAGTATGTGGAAGTGTTATCTTGACTAAATTTCTTTAATACAAAAGGTCATTATTTGGTTTACAAAAGTTGTCTTTTAACATTGTTGTTAAAGTTTTAGAGTAGGTTGTAATGAGATTACAATTGTTTAGATTTCTTTATGTGTAAGTACAATCTAAAGCTTATTAAATAGCCTTTTTTTTTTTTTTTTTTTTTTGTGACCAGGCTGTTTTTTTGTCCTTTGTATCTTTGGGCATATCCATTAAAGGAGAACAGCAAGCTTCCTTTACAAACTGGCTAGAGATAAAGACAGAGTCAGGGCTGAACAGGGCTCCTTAGGACTCCATACAGGGAGCCAGGTTTACAGGCAACCTATGGAAATTCAGATGCTCAGTCACATTTACCCACTGTGCATTTCCCCCCTTCCTCCATTCCCCCCTCCCCCCCAAAAAAAGTTTAGTAATCTCATGTCCTAGAGACTGCTGTAGGGAGCAATTCCCAGATGACATTATCTTAAAGCGAAGTGCTAGAATTTGACAGGGGTCGCCTCTCAAAATTATCTCAAACTCTCCAAAAGCAAGAAGGAGAATTGAGAACTGAAGCAGGAACACAGGGGGAGCTAGAGGGAGTGATAGATGGAAGGATTTAGAGCTAGGTCCTGGTCATGTAATTGGGCAGCCATCTGCATAAGAAATTCTTAATATGACAACATCTGCTATGCCTTTGGGTAAGTTATATTCCCCTCCCGCTTCCCCATTATTGTTAAACTTAAGGCAAGGAAATAACAAATGAAAGACTGACTACTATTATAAGTCTGGTAGTGCTTATCAGTTTCATCCTGTCCCCACATATTTAAAGGGAAGCCATACAAACCACTTCCAGTGCAGGAGTGACTCACTTTGACAGAACCCTCATATATCTCTGCCCCATAAAAGGAATTTTTTTTCTCTACAGAAGTCATTACCATTTTGGCCTCACATTTCTGTCTTAGCATTTTAATTCTGATGCTGATTCCACAGGGCAGGTCCTGAGTCCAATTCTGTGTTCTGTTTTGTGTCCTGAATATGTTTGGCACTTACGGGTGGTGGTATTGCTAATGATAAACATGATGAGGATCTGTTTGGACAGGGTTTCTCAGCTATCATCTACTCAAAGTCTTCCAATTAATGAGCTAAAGAACTAGAGTGCAGGAGATGGTGGGGCTGACAGATACAATGGTTGCAGAGAAGAACATGTGAATATCATTGAGGGGAGGCCAAAGAGTCTTAGCTAAGATGGTCCTTACATAGAAGACTACCAGTACAGTGTGGTAGTGGTTGGATGCATTAGGTGTTTTTATTTCAAATTAGAAAATTTTCTATCTACCAGTTCAAAAGTAGCCTGGTTCATTTCTTTATCAATATAGATGACGGCATTTTATTTTATTTTATTTTTTAAAGATTTTATTTATTTATTTGACAGAGAGACACAGCAAGAGAGGGAACACAAGCAAGGGGTGTGTGAGAGGGAGAAAGCAGGCTTCCCGTGGAGCAGGGAGCCTGATGTGGGGCTCGATCCCAGGACCTGGGATCATGACCTGAGCCGAAGGCAGACGCTTAATGACTGAGCCACCCAGGCACCCCTAGATGACAGCATTTTAAAATGACAGAAATGGAATAGGAGTTCCATCATTAAGAGCAAGATCTCAGACACTCTTTTAGGTTAATGTCTGTGACAATAGCGTGATTTTTGTCATGTTGGTGCAAAACAACAGGGTGTGATAAAATCAGCTGCTCTAGTTGAGCATCTCATCATCTTGGTTAGAAGTTGCATGGCAGTCTTCTGGGAGTTTTATGATAATTAGAGCACCTCTCTCCTTTTTTCCTTTATAGCTTAGAATTTCTGTAAAAAGAAAGAATCCCCAGAACTGTCCATGGTCCTGGTAGAGGGTTACTTATGCAGAAAGTGTTCAAACTGAACAAACACACACACACACACACACACACACGCGCAATGGTGGATGATGTTAAAGGGACAGAGGGGCCAAATGAAACAACCCCCCAATGGTCAAAGCTGGGAAAATATGAGCAACAAAATAGAGTAGCATTAGGTTATAACCCAAAGAATAAAATATCCTGAGTTCATACTGACATTAACAAATGATTGAATAACTAAATGTGGGAAAATAGGCAAGGTTTCCCTGTGGATGGAAGAATTACAAATAATTACAAATACACACTCTGCCCTCAAGAATGTGGATCATAACTCCCTGCTCCTTAAGTGTGGACTTCCCATTGTGACTGCCTTCTAAGGAATCAATATAGAAAAGAGGGTCTCCCATCCAAGTACTAACCAGGCCAGAAAAGGGGGAAAAGAATAATTTTACAGTGGAGAAACCTGACAAATACTACCTTAGAAACATGATCAAGGTCAAGAGTTCTGTATCATGCTGATAATATGTGGTGTTGATATGATGTAATGAGAATGGCACTATACTGGAGTCTTCTTCCAAAAACCCACAGCCTCAGTCAAATCATGAGGAAAACATCACACAAATCCCAAATGTGGGAAATTATGCGAAATACTGACCAGTACTTCTCAAAACTGTTAGTTATCAAAAATAAGGAAAGTCTGACAGCCAAAAGGACATCTTAGTCTGACACTAAGGACATCTCCTTAGTCCTATGTCCTAAGGAGATAGGACAACTAAATATAATGTGATATCCTTGATGGGATCATGGAGTAGAAAAAGGAAATTGGCAAAATCTAAAGATATCTGAATAAAGTATTGGCTTAAGTTACTGTATCAATACTCATTCATTAATTATGAAAAATGTACCATACTAATGTTAGATGTTAATAATAGGAAAAATTGAATATGAGAACTCTCTCTACTATCCATCTTCACAAGTTTTTATGCATTTAAAATTTCTAAAATGAAAAGTTTATTAAGAAATCACAACTGAGAAGTAAAACAAAAGGTGATATATTATTGTTCAAATAAGTATTAAATCATCCCTTTTTCCATATCACTATACTCAAATGAAACACAAGATAATTCAAGCTTTTAAAGAAAATGCTATGGTGAGCACTGTGAATTGTGTAAGACTGTTGAATCACAGACCTGTACCTCTGAAACAAATAATACATTATATGTTAAAAAAAAAAAAAAAAAAAGGAAGAAGATGGGCGCCTGGGTGGCTCAGTCGTTAAGCGTCTGCCTTCGGCTCAGGTCATGATCCCAGGGTCATGGGATCGAGCCCCACATCGGGCTCTCTGGTCCGTGGGAAGCCTGCTTCTCCCTCTCCCACTCCCCCTGCTTGTGTTCCCTCTCTGGCTGTGTCTCTCTGTCAAATAAATAAATAAAATCTTAAAAAAAAAAAAAAAGGAAGAAGATAGCAGGAGGGAAAGAATGAAGGGGGGGAAATCGGAGGGGGACACGAACCATGAGAGACTATGGACTCTGAAAAACAAACTGAGGGTTCTAGAGGGGAGGGGGTGGGAGGATGGGTTAACCTGGTGATGGTATTAAGGAGGGCACGTTCTGCATGGAGCACTGGGTGTTATACACAAACAATGAATCATGGAACACTACATCAAAAACTAATGATGTAATGTGTGGTGATTAACATAACATAATAGTAAAAAAAAAAGAGAGAGAAAATGGGAAGTTGAATGTTTTGTAAGCTTCTTATATTTAAAATAATAGTGAATATGTATGCAGATAAAAGAAATTAAAGTAATAGAAGGATCTATAATGAAAAGCCACAGTCCCTGCCCCTATGTAGTCCTGCTTTCTAAGATGACCGCATTAACTCCTGTTGCTTATCTCCACATCTGGATTTTTATACTGACTCTTGCTTTGATAGATCAGGAAAAGATCACTTAAACCTTTCAACTCTTCTTCCTTCCTTCCGTCCTATATATTTTTATCACTGTTTTTAGTTCCTTGGTTGTTTACCATTTTAACTTGAGATAGTGCAATATATTTGTTTCTTTATTTTTTTATTCCCTACTTGGTCAGTGAGGATGGTAGCACCATTTCTTTTTTTCAGCCCTCTTCCCTCTTTCCACCTCTCATCATTTTGTCGGCACCATATTATTTTTATTGATTTTTAAAAAGATTTTATTCATTCATTTGAGAGAAAGAGAATGAGAGAGAGAGCATGAGAGGGGGGAGGGTCAGAGGGAGAAGCAGACTCCCCGCTGAGCCGGAAGCCCGATGCAGGACTTGATCCCGGGACTCTAGGATCATGACCTGAGCTGAAGGCAGTCGTCCAACCAATTGAGCCACCCAGGCGCCCTTGATTTTTTAAAATTATATAAGAAATACATGATCTGTATTACTTTTAATTTTAAAATGCTTAAATTTAGAATCTTATAAATAATGTTAAAGTTCCCTTTGACACTCCCTATTCCGACTGTCCCCAGTCTTGATTTATTTTTCAGTTTCACAGAAATACCCTTCTTAGCAGTTTGATATGTAACTTTCCAGCTGTATTTCTATGCATTACTATGCCTATATATTTATATTTTCTTAGAAAATATAAAATGTTTAATTTTTTCTGTAATTCTGTAACTTGTTTTTGTATTCTACAACTTGTGTTGTACATTTAACAGTATGTTTTAGATGCCTATCAAATTTATTAAATATGGAACTAATGCAAGAGTTTCCCTGCTGCAGTAAATATTCCATAGAGTAATGATGTATGGCTATTTCACTACTGACAAATAGTTAGGTCACTTACCATTTTGTAAATTTAAAAACCTGCAGTAAATATTCCAGTATATAGTGTTATATACATGCACACATGTTTTTCTAGATTAGATATGAAAGAATAATTGAGGCATGGGGTAGGGATAATTTTGTGTTAATTTATTAACAGATGTTGCCAAATTTGATTTACTTATATTTTGTTATGAAATTTTTGTCAATGTCTGCATCCTTTTCTTGTAATATCTTTGTGAGTTTATGGTATCTGGGTTATGCTTATCTCACAGAGTAAGTTAGGAAGTATTCCCTCCTTCTGTATTTTCTAGAAGAGTTTTTCTAAGCCGGACTTGTTTCTTTCTTAAATATTTGATGGAATTCATTAGCAAAACAACCAAGGAGTGGAGTTTCCCTTGTTGGGAGGTTTCTGATAATGAATTATGTTTCTTTAATAGAAAGTTTTTCACATTCCTTATTGCTTCTAGGAAATGTTTTGGTAAATTGTGCTCTTTGAAGAAATTTTCATCTCATTTATGTCACTGGACCTACTATGAGAAACTTAATCATTATACCCTTAGTTATTCCTTTAACGACTATAAGGTCTCTAGTGATGTTCCCTCCTAATTTGTGGTATTGGTAATTTTTCTTTTTTTTTTTTTTCTAATCCCATGATTAGTCTTGTCGAGGGTTATCAACTTTTATTAATGTTTTAAAGAACCACTTTTGGTTTTGTCAACTTTCACTGTCATTGGCATTCTGTTTCATTGATTTCTGCTATTATAATATTTTCCTTCTATGTATTTATGTTTAATTAATCATTTTAGCTTCTTAGAGAAATTGAGCAATGATTTTTAGCTTTTGTGTTTTTTATTTATTTATTTATTATTTTTTTTTTAAAGATTTTATTTATTCATTTGAGACACAGAGATACAGAGAGAGAGAGAGCATGAGCAGTGGGAGAGGCAGAGGGAGAGGGAGAAGCAGACTCCCTGCTGAGCCAGGAGCCTGATGTGGGGCTTGATCCCAGGACCCTGGGATCATGACCTGAGCTGAAGGCAGACGCTTAACCATCTGAGCCACCCAGGCGCCCCAGCTTTTGTGTTTTTTAAAAATATTATTTAACATAGTATCTTCTAAGCACTGCTTAACTGTATCTTCAAATTTTGATGTCTTATGTTTTCTGTATGATTCTATTTGCCTCATAAAAGAATTTACTTGTGACTTTTTTTCTCTGTGACCCAAAACCAGCACTAACTTGTTGGGTATGTGAGTGAGTCAGCATGGAAGTGAAACTTCCAGTCCAGGCAGGTCTTCAGACATCTGCTGTTCTAAAAGCTATTTAGAATTGTGTTTTTTATTTAGAAGAACATTGTTTATATTCAAATATTTTTAACTTTTCTAGAGGTTATCCAGAAGTATGTCATTTAATATTTAAGTAGTTGAGACTTCAGATATGTTGATCTTTTGCTGTATAAAAATTATCCCAAGATTTAGCAAAATACAAATATTCTCAGTTTCTGCGAGTAGAGAATCTGAGAGGGACTTAGCTGGGTTGTTCTGGCTTAGGGTCTCTCATGAGGTTCTAGTCAAGATGTTAATCAGGACTACAGACCCCTGAAGCCTTGACTTCCATGCTGACTCATTCACACATACCTGGCAAGTTAGTGCTATTGTTTGGCTGGAGGTTTCAGTTGCTCACTACAAGATCTTTTTGTTTGAGTGTCCTCATGACAGGGCAGTTATTTTTCCAGAGTGAGTGATCAAAAAGAGAGCCAAGATAAAAGTTACAAGTTACAATGCCTTTTATCACCTACTTTGGAAGTTTATGCACATCATTTCTGCCATGTTCTAGCCCCTTAGAGGGAATCACTGGTACAGCTCACACTCAAGGGCAAAGGAAACTAAAGTCTCTACTCAAAGTAAGGAGTATTAAAGAATTAGAGAACATTTTTAGAAAACTATACTAGGCTTGTGATTATTTCTAATTTTGTTTTGGTCAGGAAATACATTCTGTAAGACTTATTTTTTTTCAAATTTGAAACTTATTTTATGACCCTGCATATATCTTGATGAACATTCCTTATACATTTGGACTCTGTTGGCAGTTATTGAGTGTAATATTCTACAAATGTTAAGTTGGTCAAGGTGTACATAGTGCTTTTTAGATCTATGTCCTTCATAATTTTTCCTCTAGTCATTTTATCAATTACTTAGGAGTATTAAAATCTCCATTTATGAGTATGGATTTATCTCTTTTTCCCTTTGGAAATTCTATTGTTTTTGCTTTATGTATTTTGAAACTTTTTTTTTAGTGGGGTAGAATGGTAACTACTAAATGTAGAAGGAATGATAGATTTAGAAAGTCATCAGTAGATGCTAAAACTAGTGGAAGAAAGTTTTATGAGAAAGGTATGTATAGACTCAAAATGTTTCTCCATAAATTACCTCTTAATTGAAAAAGGGAAAAATAACAACTTTGCAGGGAATAAATCTGGTAGACACTACATTAACCAAGTGATGAAAGCTAACATTACCAATACTGGGATAAATTGACATCATTTGTCTGCTGATATAACACACTGTGGAGGCCACAACATCACTTCTGTGATCTGATAAAATGCATGAATCTAATAATGAAGTACTATCACAAACACATAGGGAGGGACTTTCTACCAAATACCTGACCTGTATACCCTTAAAAGATGGTAAGGTTAAATATAGGAAAAGGCTAAGGAACTATTTTAAATTTAAAGAAAACTAAGATAAAACTAAATGTAATGCTTGATTTTAAATTGAGTTTTCAAATCAAAAAAGTACGAAAGACATTACTGGAATGATTGATGCAGTTTAAATATGGCTATGGATTAGATAATAGTATTACAACAGGGTTAAATTTTCCAATTATTTTCTTGATACTGCAGTTATTTAAGAGAAGGCCTTTGTTCTTGGGAAGTATATACTGACGTATATAGGGATAATGGGATATGATATCACCCAGTTACTCTGAAACTCACTCATACATATGCAAAGAAAGAGAATGATAAAACAAATATAGCAAAATATAAACATCAGTGAATCTAATTAATATATGGAGTTCCTTATGCTATTTTTACAACTTTTTAATAAATTCAATATTAAAATAAAGATGTACAAAACATCTTAAGTTGCCATTATCCTAAGTCTTATAAGCAGCTCCCCATTGCTTTTAGAATAAAAACAAATTTGTTGACATGGCCTAAGGAAAGGCCCTGCCAGATGTAACCCATAGCTTGCCTTCCCCTACTTCTTTCTGTTCCATCATAATGGTCTTATTTTAGTCATTTATACCATCAGACTCTTATATGGCAGGGTCTTTGCAAATGCTCTTCCCCTTTCCCAGGTCTCTTATCTTTCCTAATTACCTCTTATGTGTGGGAAGATCACAGAACAAGAACACATAGAGGCTACTTAGAATTTGCTATAGCAAAAGAGTCAGGTCACTTTCACTTGTACTTGGCAGAGACTCAAAGGTAGGCAAAGGATTGGGACAGCTTTATAGTGGAAAAAAGGGAAGGCTTCAAGCATGATCTAACTGGAGGTTTTTGGCATGGGGAAGCTGAAAGTAGGTTAATTCGCAGTGAGGCTTCTTAAATGATTGGGGAACACATTTGACATTCTCTGGTTGGTCCTGAATTGGCAGCAGAGTGGCAATTAGGGAAGTCATAGACTGAGTCCTGTCTGGTCTGAGTCTGTTGCAGCAGAGGTGGTGGTTTAGCAACTTGGTTGCTGGAGAGGTTGTGGGCAGAGTTCTGTTGTCATACCTTGTTTAGCCATTGACTGTGTATTCAGTTTCAATTTCCCCCTTTGGGTTATTCTCTCACTTGTGAGAGGTTGATTAATTTAGGGAATCCTAGAGATCCAAATCTTTACTGCTCAAGAATTGTTCAGTTGTCTCCAGAGTCAATTGAATTGTAAGGTCTTCTCGATTTTGTTGTTGTGTCAAGATGGTGATCATCTCATTAGAGAGTGGCTGCACAGAAGCATTTAACACCCTGCATAGAATGCACCAGAAAAGTATCATGACCACTATGACAAAAACAAGACCAGTAGTCCCTGTAAGATGCTTCAGAACCAGAACTAGTTTCTAGTTTCCCAGCATAGGCCAAGAGACCAAATTTGGTAGGGATTGAGGTTCAACCATAGCCAAGTAGAGTTTTCCTTAAGGTGAGATATAGCCTGCTCTACCTTGTCTATTTCATTGATCCAAATACAGAGAGAAATATTTGCAATGGGGTAGATACCATCATTAGTAGCCAAGAAGAAATCTAAAGCAATGTCCATCATTACTTACACCAATAAATTGAGACTGATCTGTAGTCCATTTAGGGAAGAGGTGGCAACATTAATAACTTCTGCTAGAGTTGATGATAAGTTTCTTTGCATTTTTTTCTTTTTTCTCTTTTTTCATGATCCCCACTGTTGGCAACACTGCTGTGATTGTTTGCATAAAAAATGAGTCAGTAATTCCCCAGGTTGAGTGCTTAAATAAGCTAGTACGACCCTGTTTTGGAGCTTGTGTTTGAGTTGGAATTTTCAGCCTTGGTGATTTATAGAATGAGGGCTTCTTTGTACAGGTAAGTCTTAGAATATTCTTCCAAAAGTGCATGAAGTATTAGTCTGGGGCAAACAGGACCAGGCATCCTGGATATAAAGGAAGTAGTATCTGATTGTTCCATGAAGAACCAGGAAACATAGTAGTTGTTCATGACATGAGATAAGAACCAAGGTCTTATATTAGCTGTGTTTCATATTTGAATCTTTATTAGTTTCTTCCTATGTTTCATATTTGAATATTAGTTTCTTCCTGGCGATTGGCTTATTGTCCAATGAGGGTTGTTGAATTTAACACACCTACGTACGGTATGATCAATAGACTGTAATAATTCATTATTTTTCTGAAAGAGAAGGACTGTAGCAAAGACACAGATTGATTTTTTAAAGTCACTTGTCCATATAGGTGCAAGTAGAAATGCTATCTGCTCTAATTCCCTATAGTTTCATTTGATGAGAGTAGAATTACCCAGAGGTTTTTTTTAATTGGGGTCTGGTGATGAATGACATATCCAGCAGTTGGTAAGTTGGCAATGGCTAACTAGATGTCTGGAATAATCTGAGAAAGGCATTAGAATGAGTACGTTCTGACCTAACCATTATAAAAAGGAGAGAGAAAAAGGGTCATTCTTAGTAGACAGTAATCAGAGATCTTATAAAATGAGAAGAATGATTATAAGCAAGCAGATGAAAACCAAAGCAAGAAGTAGAGGTCTTAGTCTGATGTCTTGGGTGGAACTGTCACTATCAGAGGTCATTTGATTGTTTCAGAGATCTTGGGTCATCTGTCCACTTTCAAAGATCAGATGCCTCTAGAGGATCTCTGAGAATCCTGAGTTTGAATCCTTTATTGGAGTAATATTCCAATTGTGTGGAATTCTGGATTGTTTTAGTTGTGCACCATGAATTCAAGGATTGACTCTCTGGAGTTAACTGCTATATTGTTGTTAACAGTACTTTCAACAGGGTTCAAGAGCATTTTTTCTCTGATATCTCTTCAAGGAGATGAAATCTCCTAGTTGAAGATCCTTTAGAGGCTTTTTAAGAAGATGTGGGAGGGCAGCCTAAATCTGTTGGTAACAGGAATGGTAAATACATGAGTCCCTTGCAAATTTTTGCCATGTTTATGTGCAGCAGAGAAGAGTCTAGTATCAGAGGTGAATTCCTAAACACATGGTGTATTTATTATAAGACCTGAAATTTCATGTGCTGCCTTGATATCTTTGAGCCTCTAGGGCCCTAAAGACCTCGCTATGAGTTCTGACAGTTATCCCCTTCTGTGTAGTGGGAAAAGCCTTCCACCCAGCTTCCACCCTATCAGCACCAGCTGCAGCTCATCCAGTCCTCAACTTAATGAGTTTCACCTCCCAGTCTGTGAAATTATCTAAACAAGCCAATCACATCCTCCTGCAGGAAGCAAAAGTCATCTACCCTGCAAAGCTTGCCTTCCACAGTCTGTGGTAGTTCCCTCTGTTCGCATGCACAGCCCTGATATGGTCCTATGTGGAATTTGATATTTTCCTTCTCCAGGTTGTAAGTATATGTGACTAATAAGCTGCTGTAAATCTCATCTGTTCAGTGCCAAATGTTATGTGTTCATCATCTCATACTACTTAGGGCAAAGGATTTTTTTCACCGATGGAGTGAATAGAATATGGTCAGAATATGTGGGCCTTCTAGTTACCAATTCATAGGATAACTGTGTACCTCTGAGGGCCGTTAGGGTACTGGAAGTAGCTTTGCTAAGGCAGCTCAAGGTTTTTTGAGAGTTTGCCTAATTTTAGTTTAAGGATGCCAGTTCTTTCAGTCTTTCCAGAAGATTATGGTTGATAAGGGTAGTATAGTTTTGGGTAAAGGTAAAATGTTGGCGTTCTTTTATAATGGTTCCCATAAAGTATGAGCTTTAGTCATTTAATATAAAAGTTTATATGCCCCAGATTGGAAACACAAAACCAATCAGAATTATAGTGACTTAAGGGTTATAGCTCTTGGACAAGAAATAGACAACAAATAACTGAAACCTATTTTGGAGGGTGGAAGCTGGATAAAATCCATCCAAAGGTATTTAAAGGGTTTTTGCAGAGTCAAAGGTACAAACTTGCAGTTATAAATGTCATGGGATATAATGTGCAGCATGGCAAGTATAGTTAATAATAGTGCATTGCATATCTGAAAGTTGCTAAGAGAGTAAATCTTCCAAGTTCTGATCACAAGAAAAAATTCTGTAAGGTGACAGATGCTAACTAGACTTACTCTGATGATCATTTTAATATATATATATATATATATAAAATCAAATAATGTTGTATACCTGAAACTAAGATAATGCTGTATGTCAGCTATACCTCAAATAAAACAAAGAAGCAAACAAGTTACCAGGAAGTATGAATACAGCTAAAAGTTCCTTAACTTGTTTAGTTTTGATGGGCTTTGTTTCCAAAGCTTCCCAAAGTCACGTAGTACTCCAAAAGCATACCTGTTATCTGTACATATATTTACTCTCTGGTCTTCAGCTAGTTGGCAAGCTCTAGTAAGTGCACTAAGTTCTGCCATCTGGGGCGGATTTTACCTCAGATAGAGGTCTGTGTTTTATTTTTATTTGTTCAATTAGGTCTGATTTTTTTTTTAAAAGACTTTATTTATTTGACAGAGAGAGAGACAGTGAGAGAGGGAACACAAGCAGGGGGAGTGGGAGAGGGAGAAGCAGGCTTCCGGCTGAGCAGGAAGCCCCATGCGGGGCTCGATCCCAGTACCCTGGGATCGTGACCTGAGCTGAAGCTGAAGGCAGATGCTTAATGACTGAGCCACCCAGGCGCCCAGGGGAGGTCTATATTTTAAAGGAGAGCTTAAATTAACTGATACTAGAACCTGCTTAATATGCTTAAAAACCCCCCCCCCCCCCCCCCCCCGCCAGTTCCAGTTTTGAGGCACGATCCAACAACCAAAGAATACTAGATCTGGATTCAGAATATGAGCCTCTAATCAATCTGAATAAGTGAGGAAGTGTCCTGACTGAGGAAATATGATCATGAGGTTCCCTGACTGTGGTGGAGATAGGGGAGTGATGGGGTTCATATAGTACAGCAGTGCATAGTATGTGAAAGAGAGTAACAGAATTTCATAAGAAGGTAATTGTCTGGATGAAAGTATTGTGGATTCTCAGTAGTGGTGTCTACATTGCATGAAGAACAATTAAGTCAGGTGGGGAACCTAGAACTAGCTCAAAAGAAGCATCAACAAGTTTGTTTTGTTTTGTTTTTTCTTTTTTCTATTTTTTTTATTGTTACATTAATCACCATACATTACATCATTAGTTTTTGATGTAGTGTTCCATGATTCATTGTGCATCAACAAGTTTTAAAGCAGAAGCTATTGCTCTAAGACAAGTCACCTTTGCAACTGGGTCAGGGGTGAGGCCACAGTGATGGGTTTTGGATGGTTTTCATGAGCAAAACCCTTAAGAGTTTGTCCAGTTGGTTCATGTGCAAGTAGACAAAAGGGCTTTTAGCACTTAGGGATGTCTCGAGAAGGAGGCTGTTAAAACTTTTTAGGTTATGGAAGGCTTATTTATACTTGGGCTCTCGGAGCAGAGGGTCTCTCACTGAGGACTTAGTTAATAAAGAGGTGTTTCAATCTCAGGGATATTTGGTCCCCGCTGATTGCAATATCCAGTTAAACCTAGAAAACCTCTGAATTGTTTTGCAAAGTTTGGATACTCTCTATTAGGAGAGAGTGATTTTCCACCTAAGATAGGTCATGCCTGAAATAATAGATGGAATTTTGACATAATTTATCTTTTGAAACTTTGTCTTTTACCTACTACAGCTAAGAACAGGTAAATGGAATCCTTTTTAGAGGCTTTTTTTTTTTCTAAACAAGTGGGAGATCCATTTACATATTGTATCAGCATTGAGTTACAAGGGAAATTTAGATAACTTCTAAGTCTCAATTGAGGAACTGGGGCAAAATAGGAGGGGAATTCAGTGAACCCCTGTGCATAACTGAGTATATTTTTCTCCTTTCTAGGTGAGGGGAAAAAAGGTGTTGACTCCTGTTCTAGGGGCACACACAGCGAAGATCGGTTAACTACAATGATGCAAGTGGTTTCAGGTGGAATTGATGACATGTTTATTTGGGTTAGGTACTACTGGAAATTGGGGGATAATTGGTTGATGGCCCTGAGATCTCAAAAAAGTCAATTTCCTCATCCCTTTGGTTTCTTGAATAATGGGAGTGTTACAATAACTAGTGGAAGGTCTGAGAAGACTAAAAAAATTTTTGAGTATAGCTGACACACAGTGTTGCAGGTGTACAACATAATGATTCAACTTCTCTATACTTTGCCTTATGCTCACAAGTGTAGCTACCATCTGTCACCATGCAACATTATGACAGTACCAGTGACTATATTCCCTATGCTGTGCCTTTTATTCCTGTGACCTATTCACCCCATAACGGCAAGCCTATATCTCCCACTATCCTTCACCCATTTTGCCCATCCCCTCAACCCCCTCCTGTCTGGCAATCATCAGTTTGTTTGTATTTATAGGTCTGATTCTGCTTTTTGTTTGTTTATTCATTTTTTTAGACTCCACATGAGTGAAATCCTATGGTATTTGTCTTTCTCAGTCTGACTTACTTCACTCAGCATAATACCCTCTAGGTCCATGCATGTTGTTAAAAATGGCAAAATTTCATACTTTAAGGCTGCATAATATTTCATTGTCTATATATACTACATCTTATCCATTCATCTTACAGTGGGCACTTAGGTTGCTTCCATATCTTGGCTATTGTAAATACTGCTGCAATAAACAAAGGGGTGCATATATCTTGCTGAATTCATGTTTTCATTTTCTTAGGGTAAATACCCAGGTATATGGCCTTCAACTATATGTGTGATCCTTCTTTTCTTCTGGCTTTAAGGAATATTGAGGAATTTTAGGTATACAACTTAGTGGGATCTATATGAACTTCAATAGGTTTTTCTGTAAATAGTTTTCCTATGTCAGTGGAATTTGTAGCCGATAAAGTGAGACCTTTATTTTGGGTATGCATCCAATATAACAGAGCAGACAAAGGTATATCCAGAACAGACATAACTTGATTATGAATGGAAGAATTCTCTGGAACTCTAGAAGTAGGTCCTTTAGTATGCATTTAATAATACAACTCCATTTGCACAACAAGTCTCTCCCTATTAAATTTTGCAGATGTGGTATCACAAAGCAGGGAGAAATGTTCTTCAGTCAAGGTCTGCAGCGTTAGAGTTAAGGGCTGGGCAACAGAGAAAATCTGTGGGTTGAAATAGCTGCTGTTTAGTATGTTTACTCCTAGGAAGAGGCTGAGCAAAGGTGTTAGGGTTTAATACAGAAAGAGTAACACTTATCTCTACCAGGAATTGATGAGGTTGACTATATTCATCGTTAATTCACTTTGAGTGTTTAAGTGTTAGGCTACTGGTTGGATTTTTCCTTCCTCAGAGCACCCTCATTGACCTAAATGGAGCGGTTGTGTTTTGTTTTGGTTTTTCTTTTGTTGGACGGAACAGTCTCTTTTTTAGTGTCCCTTTTGTTTACAATATCTACAAGTGTCCTTGTCAATAGGTGGTTGGTTGGAAATTGGGCCACCTAACTGTTTGATCTGCAGGGCCATAAGGTTATTTTGGGTGCTCTCTTGTTTTCTAAAGCCCTTTCAAAATGTTCTGCCAGGTGTTGTATGTGAAGCACAGTGCTGAGAGTAATACAAATATAAATGAGCAAATATAAAATGAATAAGACATCATCTCTGTTTTCCAGGACTTTAATATCTAAGTAAATGCATTCTAAAGCTTAATTTGGGTTCAAATTTCTTTATTGAGCTTTTTTAAATTCAAGGAAATGCAGAGTGGATAGATTTGGACCTTATTAGATTTTAAGCCAGTAGACTGGGCCTAAAATGTGGGCAGGCCCAGTGATCAGAAATCAAACCATACATTTAATATAAATGAACATGTAATTCATATAAAACTACCTTAGTAGGACCATAATGTGTGCACGCTCAAATGCATTGGTGTCCTATATTTTTTTAACAAGGTATCTCATGCCCTGGCCTTCCTTTATTTTCATAGGTGATTTGCTCTCCAGGGGGACATTTGGCACTTTCTGGAGACACCTTTGGTTATGACAACTTGGAGTAGGGGTAGGGGTTGCTAGTGACATCTGGAAGGTAGAGGCCAGGGGTTCTATAATGTGTAGGACACCCTCTTCCCAACAAATGAATTATCCAGCCCAAAATGTCAATAGTGTTGAGGTTGAAAAGCCCTTCTTTATTTAGAAAAGGTGATGGAATTCTGAAAACAAATCCCTCAATACCTATTTGCTGTCTGTTTTTCAATGCCAGAGGATAGCTTGTGAATTATCTTCATCTTATGCAATTTAGAATGGAGGCTAGGCCGGGTGGGCTAGAAGGATCAGGGGCAGTATGGAGTGGCAAGATGGAGATGACTTTAGCACTAATTTATTAACAGAGTGATTTAATTCTTTGAAATGGAGAAGAGCTACTGAGTAAGACCCAGGTTACCATGGTAGCACATGGCTTCAATCACTTATGATTAATTTCCAGCAATTAGAATGAAGGGTGAGCCTTCTCTTAAATCTCTTGTCAAGATGAACAGCATCAAGTGAATCATTTTAAGAACAGTCTGACACAGTCAATTTTAAAAGTTGGAATTTGTTTTAATCCCATGCCTGGATCAGAAATGGCAGTACTGTGGCTGTACAGTGTGAGAGCCCCCTTTCCATATGGTGATGATAAAATGATCACTGTTGGCATCACCAGGCCATCTGCTCCTGGAATTTCAGACTGTTCAGGTGAAATTGGCTTAGAGTTGCATCAAGGTTACGAGAGACTTTCTTTTTCATTCTATTAGTGTGTTATTCATGTTTATTGTAAGCTGCTGAAAAAGTAGAAAATATTCCTGCTAAATATTCTATGCCTATTTGCTGTCTATATTTGTATCAGATTGTCAAATCCTGATATATGTTTATGTCTTTGGTGCTATGGTAAGGTTATTTCCATTTTATTTTTTTTAAAGATTTTATTTATTTGACAGAGAGAGAGTGAGAGCAGGAACACAAGCAGGGGGAGTGGGAGAGGGAGAAGCAGGCTTCCCGCCAAGCAGGGAGCCCGACGCGGGGCTCAATCCTAGGACCCTGGGATCATAACCTGAGCCAAAGGCAGATGCTTAACAACTGAGCCACCCAGGCACCCCAGGTTATTTCCAGTTTAAAATGTTTTATATATTGTTCAAAGTTTGCAACAACTCCAGAAATAAAATACCCACAATCCACAATACCAATATTTCTTTAATCAAATGTATTCATTTTTAATATTCCAGTCCAGTGTTGTTTATACAAATACATGGTGGTGTACAATTATGTTATTCTTTGGCACCTACATCTTATAAGAAATCATTCTGTTTTTCCTTAGTTTTTATAATTATTACTTTACCTCTGAGGTTGTTCTGAAGTCAATTTTCTGAATTCTTCAGAAGAAATGAAATCTTGGTCTGAGAACATACTGTTTGCTTCAAGCTTGGCTAGCTGAATCACCTCTCCTGAGTGAGGGCAAGACCCATTCTGGGGCTGCATCCTGCGCTACCTGTTACTTCTGCACATCCCAACATGACCTATGGGGACCAGAGAAAACTGTTTTTGTTAAACACGCTTTATATAATCCCTATAGTTTCTTAGAAACAAATATGTATTGACTATTCTGTAGCAGGCCCTGTGCTCTCATGAACAAGAAGTAAACAGCGGAGGTGTGCATGATTCCTACAGTCTTCCTCACATGTTAGTGTGATAATGTTAGGAGTGGGGGGATAAACAGTGTGCTTTGGGAGAATGCAAGGGGCGCATCCAACAAGAGATGTTCAGGAGAGTGGGGGAGCAGTCCTTCACCTTGCTGTCAGAAGCTAGAAAAGGTCATGGTAACCTGCAGGCCCTGCCCTCACTTTTCACTCTATTCTAATTATACTATTGGCAAATAGAATGTATTTGGGGTTTTCATTTTGTTACATTCCCACCACCTGCAAAATTGCCCCTTCAGTTGCTCATCATCCCAAATCCTTATAAAAGGCCAGTTTAGTGTTCCCATCATAGAAAGGCTTCTGATAAAGAAGGTGGCCTAGAATTCTGATAATCTATTAAACATAATAAACCTATTGGAGATTCAGAAGTAACAAAATGTTAACTCAGACTTCACCAGTTTAGAATATGTGATGATTGTATCTTTGCACACTCGATTCTAAGTATGCAGCTGAAAGGGCTATAAACATTAGCTATCTTATGGGAAACCTCCAACAACTGGAATATTGTAAATACTTAGAATGCATGGTTTTGTCAGTCATTAAGGCATATCCATAAGACAAGAGCAGATATGTCTGGTGCCCCAGCCCTTCAACCACCTTTTTCAGCCACAGCATCTGTTTAGATTAACTTCATGCTGACAGCATCCCATCTTGGGTGATTGGTGCACTTTCATGCTAGCTGCTGCATATGTTTCCTGAAGTCATGGGGGGGGGGGTCTGCTTCTCCTCCTCCCCTGTCTTATGCTCCTTGCATCCTCCCTCTCCTTTCCTGGGATCAACCCGCTCTACAACCCCCCCACCCACCCAAAAAACCCTACTGGCACCAAGTTTTAGTCTCAGGCTCTGCTTTCAGAAGGAACCCAAACCAAGATAGCTCTCAACCTGGAATTTCACTGTTTGCCTGCTTGTCTGAAAGCAATGAAATCGTAAAATTATTTAATGTATTTAGGTTCAGATTTTTTCCTAGCTCCAGCCCGGCTTTATCCAAATTTATCTAATTATATAAGTTGTTGATATGCTTGATTTGGTACTTACTAGAATTCATGTGAAGAAAACATTTGTTATTTCTTGTCATGCCTCACCACAGACTCTTGCTCTCTTTACTTAGTTGGAGACATGGGACTGATTTTAGGGCTTTCAAGAACCAAAATCTTTTTTTTTTATAAGTGGAAATAGTAGTGAAGTGATGCTCATTAAATTTGACACTTTATAGTAAGTGATTCTCCACCTGACCAGATGCCCTTCGTAAGGCAACTGCCCTGTTAGGATTTATGGTAATGGATTCAAAGTGAATGTTCACACACCATTCTCTAGGGACAATATGAACTCTGTCTGAAGTTCAAAGGCTATAATATCCAATACAAATTTGAAATTTTTAAGCCTGCTTCCTAATAGTTCTATTTGCCTTTGCTGGCCTTTAAGTAAAAAGGAAATAAAAGAAGTTTCTTATGTTGTCATAGTATGTTGTTTTAAATCAGGGACATCTTTGAGCCTGAACTCTGATATATAAATGAAATTGAACTTCTTTGCCCTTCACCTCTCTAGAGGGCCCTTTCTTTTTGCATGATTCCCATATAATTTAATTGCCAGGGGCTCCCAGTCCCACCGGAAGCTCAAGGAAGTTCCGCATTAGGCTACTTAGTGTATCTAATCAGTTCTGACATGTTTATTGGATACTCTTAAGGTGCTTGGAGACTAGAATATTATTGCCTAAAGTCCCATTCAGATGGCTACACTGTAGGCCCTGGAATGACTAAGATTCAGTAGAATTTAACTTGAAGTTTCCATGACGTGCTAGTCCATCTATTTTGTACCATGATTCGGAAAGTATTGCACAACATAACTGTATGAGTTAAGGATAAGTTTTATTGGGAAGGTGGAAATTCGTATAAATTAAGAATAGGAGAAAGAAAAAGATAAGTCCCCCTTCTCTACCCCATCCCTGCATCATCTCATAGTGAGGCATTTGAGTCCAGGACTCTGTGGGTGCTGATTTGTGAGTCCCGTGAGATGAGACCTTCTTCCTCCAGTGATCAATCTGTGTGCAAGCATAATAGCAATCTTGTTGGATAGTGGATAGAAAGCTTGATGTAAGAAGTTTGGGTTTTGAGGTATTGAATTTTACAGTAGAGTGTAGCTATACAACACCTGGAGACCTTGAGGCCTATGGGAAATTGTAATCACCTGTCTGAGAGGAGAAGACCCAGGCCTATGGAAGCTGAATGGGTAGATTCCTTCAGTTTGGGAGCAGGGACAATCCAGATCCCTTTAGCCCTTTGTCCAGGCCACTTAGGGTCTCTTACAGGCTGACTCTTGGACAATTTTGTTTTATCAGGCTTATCAGAAGAGCTAGATCAAAGAAGAGAGGACAGGTCTGCATCTAACTGGAAAGGTGTTTTTCCTTACCACGCAGTGGTTAGGGCACCCATTTAGCTAACCAGTTCAGCTTAATCAATCGTGGCAACTACCAAGGTGAAAACTATCATATCTATATTGTCATAACTATTTTTGTACACTCCTACCTCAACCAATGTCTCATGTCTGAAGTCTGCTTTGTCTGTTACTACTAACATAGGTATTTCAGCTTTTTCTTTTTTTCCTGGTAGTATTTGCATGACCTATCTCTCCACTCTTTGACTTTTTATCTATGCCTTTGTGGGTTTCTTGTAAAGAGCATATGGTTTGGTCTTGCTTTTTAAACTCAATCTGGCAAGATTTTCTTATAATTGGTGTGTTTGGACCATTCACATTTAGAGTAATTATTGACGTGTTTGGATTAAAATATACCATATCGCCAGCTGTTTTGCTATTTTCTATTCCATCTGTTCTTTTTTTTTTCCCTCTTTTTTTTGTCCTGTATTGGGAACTGAGCATTTTTTATAATTCAACTTTATCTCCTTTATGAACTCATTATTTTGCCTGTTTTTGAAATTAGTTTTAGTGGTTACTCTAGGTTTAATAATATATTTTAATTAATCTGAGTCTACAAATAATATAATTCTCCTTCAGTTATAAGGAACTTACAAAAATATATTCCCAGTTCTACCCTCCCATCCTTTGTGCTATTGTTGTATATACATTAATTTTACATAATTTATAACCATACAATACATTTTTACTCTTTTAGACAGTTATTTTTTAGAGCAATTATAAATTTTAAAAGGTTTCTGTTTTATGTAATCTTATTCCATTTATAATGTTCTTCATTTCTTTGTGAAGATCCACTCTTCTCACTGATCCAAGTTCTTTTGCTTGAAGAAATTCTTTTAAAATTTCTTAGAGTAAGTCTGTAACCAATAAATTCCTTTAGTCTTTGTTTCACTGAGTAAGTTTTTATTTCTCACTTATTTTTTAAATACCTATTTTTGCTGGTCTAGAATCCTGAGTTGACAGATTTTTTTTTTCTTTAAAAGCACTTGAGGGGCACCTGGGTGGCTCAGTCGTTAAGCGTCTGCCTTCGGCTCAGGTCATCATCCCAAGGTCCTGGGATCGAGCCCCGCATCAGGCTCTCTGCTCAACAGGAAGCCTGCTTCTCCCTCTCCCACTCCTCCTGCTTGTGTTCCCCCTCTCGCTGTCTCTCTCTCTGTCAAATAAAAAAAAAAAAAGCACTTGAAAGAGCCTCCACTGTCTTTTTGATTACATGGTTTCTGATAGTTAATCCACTGTAATACTTACTCCACTGTAGGAAATATGTCTTTGTTTTATGTTTGCTTTCAAGGTTATCTCTTTGTCTTTGGTTTTTATAAGTTTGAATAGTTTTTTGGTTTTGGTCATCTGAGCTGTTTGGATCTGTAGTTTGATATATGTCATAATTTTATAAGATTCTTGGCCATTATTTATTCAAATATTTCCCCTGACCTGTTCTCTCTCTGTTCTTTCTGGAATTTCAATTACATGTATGTTTAGATCTTTTGATATTGTCCCACAGCTCTTAACTGTTCAGTTTTTATTTTTAATTCCTTGTTTCCCTTTTCCTCTTTTTATTTTAGTTTGAGTAGTTTCTATTGACTTTAGTCTCACTGATTCTTTGCTGATTCTCCTCATGATCCTTCAAAAGGCATTCTTTATCTCTGTCAACTTCTTTTTCATTTTTAGTAATTCCATTAGATTCTATCTTAGATTCCATCACTCTGCTGAACATGATATTACATATTGTCTTCCTTTTCAGGTAGAGCTTTCAACATATTAATCATGGTTATTTTACATTCCTTGCTTGATAGTTCCAAAATTTGTGTCCTGAGGCATGTTTTGATGATTACTTTGTCTCTTAAGGGTATGATTCTCTTGCCTTTATATATGCATCATAATTTTTTTTGAAAGCTGGACGTCTTATAAAGGGAAGTAAATACTGGGATAAATGTTTTTTATGCCTGAAGATGAGTATACCTTACCTTTTTCTAGACCTTAGTGGTTTGTGTTAATCTAGACAGGAGTTAGGGCTTGAAGTTTAAATTGTTATGGTTATCACAGACTTCACATTCTTCTAGTGATACCACCTTTGGTTTAGGCTGTGGGGTGCTTTATATGAGATTATTTTCTCAGTATCTGCTTACCCTTTGTGTCTTCCCTTTGTTCTGTGCCCTAGAGAGACTCTGTCTCTTGATACTTTACCATCTGTATTCCATTGTTATTTTTATTTTTATTTTATTTTTACTAGCCTACTGGTAGAGAATAGAACCGGGCAGACTTCTGGTGTTCTGATTAAGCGTTGTCTCCTGCAATCCATGTGTCCCTGTGTTTCAGGAGTCTTGCCTTCATAAGTGTTCCTAACTCTCTTTGTGCTCCAGTCCTGGGTCTAGCATGTATTTCTGTCCTTTCCCCAATGGTTGAACTTTCTTTTTTCTGCTTTCTTCCACTAGCTTCAGTGGGCTTCTACCAGTGCCCTATTACAGGTTTGTTTGTTTATTTGCCTTTTCCCTTGTGGATTAAGGATTCCCTTGTATCATAGGAGAGATGGGAGAATTGGTCTGGGCAATGTTCAGTCAGTCAGTGGTTGCTGTTCTTCCTCAGCCAGCACCAGGATGGAAGCTTTCTCAGAATTCTTTCACATTTTCCCTTTGTCTGTTTTGTGGGATTCAATGGAGGGTAAGCCAGCAAGTGAGTGTTAATCCTTTAATGTCTGCTTCATACTCTTACTGCAGCCTACAACTGGGCCTTTAGTGATCCATTTAAAATTTTACCTGAATTCTTCTTCCTGGGTTTATATGGTGTTTGGGCATATCTGCCTCAGGTGAATAAATACTAAAGTCCTGTTTTTAATGTAGATGTTTTTCTTTCTCCAGATTTTTGTTTAGTTTTATCTATGACATTAGTTCTTAAATGTGATCAAGTTATTTATTAGCAGTTTGTCCAGGTTTTTGTTTGTCATAAGTGTAGAAGGAGTGCTCTTTCCACCTGTCCATTTCTCTGAGCTGAAACTGCAATCACCAGTGTCTATTGGAAAGTAGTGCTTAAAGGTTTCTCAAATTCATGTATTGGAAGACTCAACATAGAAAAGATGTTATGCAGTTTCTATTAAAATACTGGTAAGTGGGGGTGGTGCCTGGGTGGCTCAGTCGGTTAAGCGTCTGCCTTCGGCTCAGGTCATGATCCCAGGGTTCTGGGATCGAGCCCCGCGTGGGTCTCCCTGCTACATGGGAGTCTGCTTTTCCCTCTCCCTCTGCTCCTCCCCCACTCGTGCTCTCGTGCTCTCTCTCAAATAAATAAATAAATGAAAAATCTTAAGGGGGGCATCTGGGTGGCTAAGTCAGTTAAGCTTCCAACTCTTGGTTTTAGCTCAGGTTGTGATCTCAGGGTTGTGAGATCGAGCCCTGCATCGGGCTCTGTGCTCAGCATGGAGTCTGGGATTCTCTCTCTCTCCCCCTTTCCCTTTGCCCCTCCCCTCTCTCTCTCTTTTTCTTTAAAGAAATAAAGTCTTTAAAAAAAATACCAGTAAGGATATTTTAGAAGCTTATTCTAAAATTTGAATGGAATGACAAAAGACCTAGATTAGCTAAAACAATTTTGAAAAAGAGTAAAGAAGCAATCACTCTGTGCAATGTTAATGCTTACTATACAGTTACATTATTCTAGAGAATGTTGTAATGGTAGAGAGACACAGATCAATGGAACAGAATAGAGGACTCAGAAATAGACCCACACAAATATGCCCAACTTATTATTTTTTTTTTTACAAATACACAAAAGCAATTCAATAGAATATAGGCAGACTTTTCAACAAATGGTACTGGAGCAATTGAATATCCATTGGGAGATAAAAGAACCTCGTCCTACATATCATACCTTATACAAAAATTAACTCAAAATGCATCATAGGCTAAAATGTAAAACTAAAAATTTGTAGGAAAAAAAAAGGATAATCTTTAGGCCCTAGGACTAGCCCAAAATTTTTATATATGACAACAAAGAACAATCCATTAAGGAAAAATTGACAAATTGGACCTCATCAAAGTACGACTTTTCTGTGAAAGAATGGTGAGAGGATGAGGAAATAAGGTACAGATTCAAAGAAAATGTTTTCAAATCACATATCCAACAAAGATCTTATATCTAGGTTATTAAAATAATTCTCAAAACTCAACAGTAAGAAAGCAATTCTATTAAAAAATGGGTAAAATATATAAATAGACATTTCACTCGGGGGTGTACAAACAAATAAGTACATAAAAAGGTGTTGAACATTATTAGCCATTAGGGAAATGTAAATTAAAATCACAAGTGTCACTACACATTAAGTGGCTAAAATGAACAGCTATTGAAATGCCTAAAATAAAGAGTAATGATACCAAATGATGTCACATACAAGAATCTGCAGAAACTAGACCAATCACACATTACTGTTGGAAATGTAAAATTGTACAGTTATTCTGTAAAATATTTTGGCAGCTTCTTATAAAACTATGCACTTACCATATGGCACAACAATTATACTTCTGGGCATTTGTCTCAAATGAAAACTTATTTTCTCACAAAACCCTGTATTTGAATGTTTATAACATCTTTATTCATAATAGCCAAATACCAGTGATAAGGCATGGATTATTGATATATACAACAACTTGGATCAATTTCCAGGGGATATGCTGAATGAAAAAGCCAGTCTCGAAAGATTACATACATTGTGATTCCATTCATATACCATTATAGAAATTATAAAATCATGGAGGTGGAGAACATGTTAGTGATTCCCAAGTTGATAAGAATGGGGAATGGGAGGTTGGCATGGCCTAAAAGAGTAGCATGAGGGAGCCTTGTGTGATGGAACAGTTTTGTATCTTAATTGTGGTGGGTACACAAAACTATACATGTGACAAAATTGCATAGATATATACACACAGAAATTGATGCATGTAAAACTGCTGAAATTTGAATAAAATTGGTGGATTGTGCCAATGTCAGTATCCTGGTTTTGATGTTGCACTAAAGGTATGCAAGGTGTTATTGGGAGAAGTTAGGTCAAGGGTACCCAGGATCTCTTTGTACATTTTTTTTTTTGCAACTTCCTATGAATCCATAATTATTTCAAAATTAAAACTTTGAAGAAAAGGTCCATAAAGACTGTATGGATTATTATTTTCTATTCCATCAGGTGTTATATATAATTTTAATCATGAAACAGGTAATCTAAAATCTCATTTGCATTGAAAAGATACAGAGACTCAAAGATGTGGTAGGTTAGTTACACTATAAATAGTCTTATGACACATATTAAGGAAAATTATATGAATAATAAAAAAATGTAGGAAATTCAAAAGAAACATTCCTGAGGGGCCAGCCAATTGGTAGATTGGAATACTTTAGCCAAAACAAGTCTTTAATGATAGCCAAATTAAACATCTACTTTGAAATCTAGCTCTGGGATTATAAATGTATTAACTACTGAGTAAACTAAGCAGCTGGTTAGAATTCATGGGGAGTGGAAGGGCTGATTAAAAAGAAAACAAGGCAAACACTTAAAAATATGTTGATAATTCATAAAAAGTAAATAAAATACAATTCCACTTAATACTTGGTTTTGTGTTCCTGATAATCTCTAAAATTGTCCCCAAATAGACTGAAAATTTATTGAGGGCATGTTCATAGCTTTTATATATACTTTACATGGACTAAAATACCGAAACCCACATTCATTAAGATCTTGCTAAAAAACTGATACATTTGTTCATTATTGAGTGTAATTTTCTTACCTCTATGAGACTGTTAATAGTATTGCTATTGTGCAGGTAAGAGAACTGAGGGTCAGAGAGTTTAGATGTTTTTCCCAATGTCACACAGCTACTAAGTTGATTCAGGGTTCAAACACTAGTCTGATTCAAAAGAGAATGTTCTTTTCACTGTAACACTACCTTTTTTCTTTCACTTCAGAACCTTTCATAGTGCTGGTCAGATGGAATATCTAATTGAAATTAAGAACATGTGATTGAAAATGATTGAGTACTCACAGCACCTGCAGTCTAAGGTTGTTCCTGTCCTATTTGTGAAAGAATTAGTGCTGAGCAGTGACTCAGAAACAGCAGGGAAAGAAGTACTAAGGGTGAATGATGACCTTAGTAGGGAAAGGTTTCCCCTGTGTTACCTGCATGGGGCACAACATCAACTTTCTAATTGAACTGTGCGATCAAATTAATCATTGTAACAGGTTCTCACTGATGTGACTGAATTGTCATTTCAGCAGGACCACTTAACTGGCTATGAGGTCGGCACACTCTTGGTCCCCTAGTACCACCCTTCCCAAATGTAGACCCATTCATAGGGATCTGCACCTCTGACAGTTGGGCATCCACTGGAATGTCTGTTGTATGTGTATTTCAGAACAACACTTTTAGCACGTCCCTGTTTCTCCCATAAAAAGTGTTACATATTCATGGCCTGGAATGATGAGTAGTTAGTTCAAAAAGACCAAGAAAATAAAGCACTATACTTCAGCTATTCAATTCAGTAAATATTAAGTGCTTGAATATGCACCAGGCACAGTACTACAAGTTAAAGTTTGCCAAAAACATTTGTGGATCCTTTACTCACAGAACTTATTTTATTCTCACCAAGGTGAATTTTCTCTCTTCTCCTTCTGGTTTTCCTTTGATTCTGCCCCAAGTCCTTCTTTGTGTCTTGTTACAGTCTTTGTTTTAAAGTATTGCTACCCCATCTTTCTTTGCACTTCTATTTGCATGATAAATGCTTTTCCATCCTTTCACTTTCAATCCACATGTGTCTTAGGTCTGAAATGAGTCTCTTGTGGGCAGCATGTACATGAGTCTTTTTTTTTTTTATCCACTCCATCACCCTATATCTTTTAATTGGAGCCATGTAATTGTTCAGTGTAATGGAGTATTATTATTGATATTATTGATAGGTATGTGTTATTGTCATATTGTTATTTGTTTCATGGTTGTTCTTGTAGTTCTTCTCTATTTCTTTTTGCTCTTGCTCTCCTCTCATTATGTGCTGGCTTTCTTTAGTGATATACTTGGATTCCTTTTTCTATTTTTTGCATATCTATTACCAGTTTTTGATTTGTGGTTACCATGTGATTTATTTACAACATCTTATGCATATAGCAGTCTATATTAAGTTTAAACCCATTTTAAAAGCACTAAATTTTTACTTTCCCCACCATGTTTTGTGAATCCCTTGACTGATTTTTATAGATATATTTAATTTTTTTGCTTTTGTGCTTCCTACTTTTCTTCTGCATATGGTCTTTTCTTTCCACTCAAAAAAATGCCCTTTAATATTTTTTGTAAGGCTGGTTCATTAGTGATGGGTTCCTTTAACTTTTGTTTATCTGGGAAACTCTATTTCTCCTTCTATTCTGAATGACAGCCTTGCTGGATAGAGTATTCTTGGTTGCAGGGTTTTTTTGTTTTTTTTTCTTTCAGCGCTTTGAATATATCATGCCACTCTCTTCTGGCCTGCAGAGTTTCTGCTGAAAAATCAGCTGATAGCTTCCTAGAGGTTTCCTTTGTATGTAACGTTTGCTGCCTTCAAAATTCTCTTTATCACTACTTTTTGCCATTTTAATTATTATGTGTCTTGGTGTGGAGCTCCTTGAGTTGATTTTGTTGAGCCTCTTTGTGCTTCCTGGATCTGGATTTGTGTTTCCTTCCCAAACTTGGGAAGTTTTCAGGTATTATTTCTTCAAATAAATTTTCTAACCCCCATTCTCCCTCTTCTCCTTCTTGGATCCCTATAATGCTAATGTTATTACACTTGATGGTGAGCTGAGTTCCCTGAATCAGTGTTCATTTTTTATTATTTTTTGTGTCTCAGATTGATTGCTTTCCATTACTCTGTCCTCCAGTTCGCTAATCCATTCTGCTTCCACTACTCTATTTATTCCATCTAGTGTATTGTTAATTTCAGTTATTGAGTTCTTCATCTCTCATTGGTTCTTTTTTATGTTTTCTCCTTACTGAGGGTCTCACTGAGGTCTTCTACTCTTTTTTTCAAGTCTGGTGAGTATTTTATTGACCCCATTACTTTAAATTCCCTATCAGACATGTTACTTATCTTTGTTTATTTCTCTTGCTGCGATTTTCTTTTATTCTTCCATTTGGCACATGTTCTCTGCCTCCTCATTTTGTCTCTCTGTGTCTTTTTCTATGTGTTAGGAAAGTCAGCTATGTCTTTTGCTCTTGAAAGTAGTAGCATTATGAAGAAGAGGTTCTCTAATACCCTACAGTGCAATGTCCCCTATATACCAGAACCTGGCACTTCAGGGGTGTCTCCTATGTGTTGCATGTGCCTTACTCTTGTGGTTGATTCATGTTTGCCTTCATTCCAGTTGTATGCAGTAGCTTTCTTTGCCTTTGTGGGCAGGCTTAATTCCTGTGCTGTTAGTGTTCCAGTCTGTGTCCACCTTGGTTTGAGTTGAATCAGACCAGGCATTTGCAACTGCAGGGTGCTCTTCCTGGGTCATCCCCTAGAAGCTTTCATAGCTGGACAGGGCCTACAGTCAGACCAGAGGTCTCCTCCACCACTTCCCACCAGCTCCCTGCTGGGGCTCTAGTGGGACTGGTATGTGTGGTTATCTTCCCCTCTCTCTGGGGCAGGAGTCACTTTGGAGTGGTACTTGCCCCTGTCAAGGCTGCTTGCACACTTCCACGCTTGTGGCACTGCTTTGGATGGGCTCTGGCCAAGGGAATATTGGAGGGGTAGATCCACAGGAAAATGTGGGGGCAGGGAGCAAGGTGCCAGCAAGGTTTGTGCAGGTTTGCTGCACGAAGGGGCCTGCAGCTACCTGGGAAAACTGCCCAGGCTGGGATGGCAGGGGGTGTTGTTAGGAAGCTAGGTTGAGAGTATAGGCACTGCAGGTGTCCATTTATCTAGGCTGGCAGGTAGGGGAGGGAAGTGGTATCCACCAACTCTTTTGTTCTGGAGAAGTGTCCCAAAGATCCTTGTACCTCCTGCACATGCCTGGAGATTAGTAAATAAATCTTTCTGTATACCCCAGAAAATTTTTAAACTCCTGCTTCTATGCTGTATCTCAGTAGGGTTGTTTGTTGTGCTGTCTCTTTAAGGGTGAGGACTCAGTTTCCTATTGTCCTCCAGCCTCTCCCAGAGCCAACCTTGCTGATTTTTAAAGTTCCAGGTATTAAGCCTTACTGATTGAAGTTAGGCTCCTCTGGATTTCAAAGCCAAATGTTATGGCCATTTGTCTTCCTAGTGTGGGGTCCTTTATTCCTGGGGTATCTGGTATGAGGTCTGCTTCTCTCCCCCCTCTGTGCCCATAACATCCCTCCCTCCTGCAGTTTTAAGGATCTGTTTGGCTCCCTACTATGTCTCTGCCCTTCCTACCCTCTTAGTTGTGGCCTCTTCTTTATGTTTAGCTATGGAGAGTCTGTTCTGCCAGTCTTTGTGTCATTTTCTGGGTTATTTACACTGATAATGGATGTTATCTAGGTGTATCTGTGAGACAAGGTGAGCCTAGGATCCTCCTACTCAGGCATTTCCCTGGAAGTCTCATAAAATCTTCTTTGGTGAAGTGTCTAATCATAATATCTAACCATAATATGAATTGTTTGTTTTCTTTTTTATTTTTGACAGTTCTTTGTATATTTTGGAATATAAGTTCTTATTCAGATATATGATTTCCAAAAATTATCTCTCCATTTCTTTCTTTTTTTTTTTTTTTAAAGATTTTATTTATTTATTTGAGAGAGAGAGAAGGAGAGACCGTGAGAGAGTACAAGTAGAGAGGAGAGGGAGAAGCGGGCTCCCGGCAGAGCAAGGAACCTGATGCAGGGCTCGATCCCAGGACCCCAGGATCATGACCTGAGCCAAAGGCAGATGCTTAACTGACTAAGCCACCTAGGCACCCCTGTCTTTTCATTTCCTTAATGTTTTTCAACTGTTTCATTTTCAAAGCTTTGTTATTGTTGTTTTTGTTCTAATAAGATCCAACTATGTGCTTTTGTTATTGTATCTAAAAAGTTATCCTCAAACCCAAGGTCACAAATTTTTCCCTATGTTCTCATCTAGAATTTATACTTTAAAATTTTACATTTATACCTGTAATCTATTTTGAGGTAATCTATGTAAGGTATGAGGTATACATTAAAGGTTTTTCATTTTTTGTATATTATGCCCAATTATTCCAGTACAGTTTATTGAAAATGATTTTTTAATCTTTTCAGTTAAGACCGTTACCAATTAAATTGCCTTTGCACTTTGTCAAAAACAAATTGACAATATTTGTGTGACTCTATTTTTGGACTCTATTCTTTTCCATTGATACATATATTTCTAAACTTTCACCAATACCACACTCACCTGATTGCTATAAATTCTTTGTTAGTCTTGAGATTGGATGTGATGAATCCTCCCACATTGTTCTTATTTTCAGATTTGTAGTAGCTATTCTAGTTTCTTTGCTTTTCTGAACAGATTTTATAGTCAGCTTGTTGATGTCTACAAAAGATAAAAACTTGCAGGGATTTTGATCAGGATTGCATTTGATATATTCTCAAATTGGGGAGAATTATATATTAATACTGAGTCTTCTAATTCATGAATATGATATACTTTTCCATTTCTTTGGAAAATCTTCTATTTCTTTAATCAGTGTTTTGTAGTATTCAGCATATAAATTATGTACACATTTTATTAGATTTATACCTAAGTATTTAATTTTATTTGGCGCTTTTATTGCCAAATAGTAACTTATATCCACTTGGTGGTATTTAAAATTTACTCCAGTTTTCCATTGCAGCTGCATAGGAGTATGACCTTGTATCCTGTGTTCTTACTGCATTTACTGGTGGATTTGAAGGGGTTTATTTTAGATTCTTTGGGATTTTCCAAGTAGAATATCACTTATCTAAAAATAAGGAGACTTATTTTTTCTTTTTTCAATCCATATGCCCTTTGTTTATTTTTCTTGTCTTGTGGCTCTACAAAGACTACCCTTATGGTGTTGAAGATTGGTGAGAACAAACATTCATGCCTTCTCCTGGACTTACTTTTAATTTATGCCATATTTCTGGCATTATTGTTATGTTTTGCTTTTATATATGCTCTAAATCTGCAGTGTATTGTTGCGTTAGACAATTATCTTTTAAAGCACTTTAAAATGAGAAAATATTATGTTTTTGTGTTTATGTCCATGTCAGCTATTGTTGGAGGGCTCTATCTGTTTTTGTAGTTCCAAATTCCTACCTGGTACAATTTTCCTGCTGGCTGAAAATTTTTCACTAAACTTTTTTAAAGCACGAATCTCAAAGCAGTGAATTCTGCTCCCCCTTCTCTTTTTGAAACAGCTTTTACTTGTTGTCATTTTTGAAAGATATTTTTGCTGAATATAGAATTCTCAGTTGATAGTTTTCTTTCAGTACTTTAAATTGTCACTCTAAATTGTCACTCTTTGGGGGTGCCTGGGTGGCTCAGTCGTTAAATGTCTGCCTTCGGCTCAGATCATGATCCCAGGGTCTTGGGATCAAGCCCCACATCGGGCTCCCTGCTCAGCAGGAGGCCTGCTTCTCCCTCTCCCACTCCCCCTGCTAGTGTTCTCTCTCTTGCTTTCTCTCTTGCTCTGTCAAATAAGTAAATAAAATCTTTTAAAAAATAAATAGGGGCGCCTGGGTGGCTCAGTTGGTTAAGCGACTGCCTTCAGCTCAGGTCATGATCCTGGAGTTCCGGGATCGAGTCCCACATCGGGCTCCCTGCTCAGCAGGGAGTCTGCTTCTCCCTCTGACCCTCCTCCCTCTCATGCTCTCTGTCTCTCATTCTCTGTCTCACAAATAAATAAAAAAAATCTTAAAAAAAAATTTTAAAAAAATAATAAAATAAATTGTCACTCTTTTTCTGGCTTGCATAGTTTCTGACAATAAGTACTGTAATTATAATTTTGCTTCTTTGTGTCCTTTTTTCCCCCTCTAGCTGTTGTCAGAATTTTTTCTTAAGCTTTGGTTTCATTATTTTTAATATGTTTAAGTGTGTTTCTTTAGGTGCCTATTGCTTTTGGCCTTCTATGAGCTTCTCGGATTTGATTTATGTTTTTTACTACTTTTCGAAACTTTTCTATGATTATTGCTTCAAATGTTTTTTGTGTGGGTTTCTTTTTGTTTTGTTTTTGTTTTGGCTCACCTCCTCTTCAAGGATTTCATTTACGTGTGTTAGATTTTATGAAATCATTCTACATCTCTTGGGTGATCTCAGCTTTTCTTGTTAACTTTTTTTTTCTTCTTTGTGTTTTAAGATAATTTCTCTTGATCTGTCTTCTAAGTTTATATATTCTCTCCTTGGCTCTGTCAATTCTGTTGATGAGTCAACAGAAGGAGTTCTTTATCTCAGTTACATTATTATTACTATCATCCCCCTTCTTTTCCTCCTCCTCATTATTTCTGTTTTTACATGTTCTCATATTGTCACTGCTTTGATGAAACGCCTCAGATGTTCATGCATTTTTTCACACTGTTTCCACTAGAGCCTTTTTAACATATTAATTAGTTATTTGAAATTTATTGTCCTATATTTCCATTATCTGCATCATCAGGGAGTCTCTTCCTGTAAGTTACTTTGTTTGTTGACGGTGTGTTTCTTCTTTTTCTCCTTTTGTTTATCTCATTTGTAATTGAATGTTACATATCTGTGTGGAAAGTAGAGACAGAGATAAATAGCCTCATTTCTTCTGCTAGACCATTAGTTTTGGAGGTTGAGTGTGTATTTGGAATTTGTTATTGATACTTTTTCCTTCACTGCCTAACTGGATTTGAATGCTTTAGTGTCACCTTGTGCTTAGGGTGGGAGCTTGGATGAAGAAGGTTTTTTCCAGTGTTGCTGTTCCACTCTCAGTTTTCAGCCTTTCCTGTGAATATGCAGCATAAAGAGAATCCCTGTGGTAGTGCCACTCTCCCCTTTGTAGACTGCTGCTGCAGTGATGGTGGCCAGTGTGATGTGTGGTACTAGAATTCCCTCTTTTCCTTGTCACGCGTCAGTCTTAGGCAGGTCTTGTTTCTTGTGTTTCAGGGTTGGGGTTTTTTCAGCAATCCTCCCGCTTCCTGTGGCAGTCAAACTCTGCCTCCTATCTTCAGTGAGGATTCTCTGTCCTTCCTCCAGTGTTAGAAGATCTCTCATGTTGTTGTTATGAGATCATAGGTCCTGGACTGCTTCTGGCTCCTCTCTTAGTGGTAGTTTTTTTTATTCATTTAACTTTTCCCTACTTGAATTTTACCCTCGGGAAGGCAGAGTTTGCTTCTCCTCCCCAATGGCTTAGGTTTTTTATTTTGTTTTCAGGAAATTGAGGGGGGGGGGGCAGAATTTTGTGCCTTTTTCATAGCAGCTTCTACTCTCCTTATGGAGGTCTTTATGACAAAGGGAGGCTCTCTGCCTCCAGTTTTTCCCATATGTGCCCAGTGGACTTCCATAGAAAAAAGCCTGAATAGCTGCAACTGTCCTCTTTCTTTGACTACCAGAGGTCTTATACTCATACTACCTAACACTCAGCCTTGAGCAGTTCATTAACATTTAAGCTAGTGGGTTTTGCCTGCTTGTATGGTACCCAGAGCCTCCAGTATTCTGCCACAAGGGAGGCAGCTTTCACACCACATCTCTTCCTGGAGGAGCATGATTTCCTTGGATTTCAGTCTACTTTATTCTTTAACTTTAGTTCTCTAATGGCCTCAAGAAAAGTTATGATTTTGTAATTTAGCCATTTTTGGTGGGGCAAATATTGGATGAGTGACAAGCTTTCAGCTTTCTCCATCTTAGGTAGAAATGTTCTCTATGAAATTTTAAAATATTAGTTTGGCTAAATAATAGATGTTTTTATGGACCACAAATTCCATTAGCAATAATAATAAATGTCATTTAGTGAGCTCATGAGAGATGCAAGGAATTCTGTTTTTGCATGCATAATATTATTTAATATTCCCTCCAAAAAATATACAATGTAGTTTAATATAGTTGTCAGATAAGAATCTTATGACTCAGAAATATGGAGTAATTCTCCCTTGGTTCCATAGCAAATAGATGAATCTAGGTCATTCCTAGTACTCTGCTATGAAATTCAATAATTGCCTAAAATACCCCAAACTAATAAATGATATTTAGAAGACATTGATTGATACATGGTGAACAAATAGGACACACTATTTTTTTCTCTGTTGGACCAAGAATCTAATTTATATGTAAGCTCCCCATTATTTTGAAAGGGTATTAGACAGTAGGAGAGATGAGTGCCAAACAACATTAGAAATACATCTCAACAGCATATTTATTAAATGGAGCAGGATGTAAAGTTTTTTGACCAAGGAAATAAAGTGTATTATTAACTATTTTGAATACAGTAAACATCATTGGTACAGCAGAATATTATCAGGTCATCATCATTCCCTCTAATTATCAAACTGCAGAGTTCAGCATTATCCTAACACTTTGAATGGCAGGGGGAATCTTTATTACTGTCGTCATGTTCCATTGTGTTGACTTTTTCTTAAATGGGTTAATGCACTAGTTATAAGAGCACCAGAGTTCTTAACGGTTACTGCTGATGTCCTTATATGAACATACTATATTTTAACTTTGATGTTTTGTATCAATAGATCCATGGTTGGGATTGTGTTCCATTGACTGAAAGATTAGAGTTCTTCTTTCAAATGACAATGAGATTGTATCACATCAACTGTACTTGGACATAAATTTTCCTCTTAAAATGAAAAATACCACCCCAAAATAAGACTTCCCTTGTTGCTGCGCATTCTTTTGTTTCCCTTCTTTGTCACTATAATCATGATTCTTTTAGTTATTGTGGTTAAAATCTTGGTACACTCTTTCCACCCCCCCCCCCTTTCCACTTAACCCACATACATGTGCCTGGAGACGTGGTGTGATACAATGGGAAAAGAACTGAGTTTCAAATTGTAAGTACTTGGTTTCCTGGGAGCTGCTGGTATATTGTAGTGGAAGTCACAAAGTGCTGACTTTAATATGTTCTATTCAACCACATGGGTCAAAGGGATGGAACGATATTGATTATGTTAAATAAAGGAGAATTCTACAGGGATTCAATGCTTAAAGAAGTAATAGACCAAATGCCTGCCCCACCTCCTACCTTTTCAACAACAGAACATTTCCACAGTCTGTGAGATCCCTTTGGGGTGAAGGCCAATAGCATTGGGTGTGATTATAGTGACTCTAAATGCAAAAGAAGTCAAGACATGTAGTCATCCAGACAAATCAGGTGGCTTTTTCAACATTCCAACTCCATCAACATAGCTAAAAAGTCTTAAAGTCCCTTCTGATAATTTTTGTCATCACAGTCATTTTTTTTGTGCTACCTTGCTACTTCCCCGTTAAGAGGTAGAATTTAATTCCCTGTGCGTGAATCTTGGCTGACTTCAGTGGAGACTTGTTAGTACTAAAATGCAGTGAAAGTGATGTTTGCATGACTTTCAGGGCTGTGTTAAAGGAGGCTTTGCAGTTTCTGCCTTACTTCTGCCTTACTTTCTGCCTTACTTTCTTGTAATGCTTACTTTCATGATATTCTCTCTCCCTTACCCCCCCCCCAACCCTGCCTTCGCCATCTCCCTCCCTCCCTCTGGAGGTTTTTTCTTACAACCCATTTGCTGCTGGTGCCATACGTGCGTGAGAAAACCTCCAGGTGATTCTTATTCCCAGCTATTTGCTTTATTCCCAGGCATTTGGGTCTTGGGCCTGAGACTCCAGACATTATTCATGATGTGTCCTGAATCCTCCACATAATGCCTTGTCCAAATTCTTAACCTACAGAATCTATGGGAAAGATAAAATGGTAGTTCTTATTATTCCATTAAATTTGTTTGTTGTTCAATAATAAATATCTGGAACAAAATCAAAGCACTGATTCTTTCTAGCTCATCTTTCCAATTTTGTTTTATACAAGGTGTAGACTTTTCTCTTATTGGCTACTTTGACCCTAAGATCTGTGTATTTGAATAGATACAACTTCCAATTGGCTTTAAATTAGCTGTTTTTCTTAGCAAAACAAAATTTAGTAACAGTAGCAGTAACACATGTTTGTGGCCAGATTATGTTGTCCTGATAGCTGCTTTTACTGGCCTATCACTTCTGATACATTTCTGAAAAACAACACTTTTTTCTTCATCTCCAGATAATGTGAGCAGGCTTCATGGAGAATGAAGACAGAAGAAGCCACTATTACTATCAGGGTGAAATGAGGGGACAACTACCCAATGAGGGTTGGTAGGAAGTTCCTCTGTATAAAGCACTCAGGAAAATCACTGTGTTGCTTCTTCAAGGAAAGGGTCAGTAAAACTTGTGTTATGTTTCAATATTTTCAGAGTCAGCTTTCTAAAAATGTATCACAGTATGAAGACTAGGCCATTAAGTTACAAAGCTTTATGTAGTTTATATGGAAGGTATTAAAATATATTTAAAAGTATTTTCTAAAAATCAAGTAAGTACTCGTCCAAAATAATTTCACCATTATGTGATTTCTAACTTCTAAAGCCCAGGTAATTTCCATGTTTGTGAACCGTTCTGATGTAATGCTCTTCAACATTTCTAACACTGTGGCACACAGAAAATATGGTCCACTGTAATAAATACACAAAGACAGGAAAGGAAGATACCTTAGGGCCCATATTATGAGATAAGATCTATATTCACAAGTAATTTTCCCAAGAGTCAGGGTATCTGGGTAACAATTCTGGTCTGTATTTATTTAGAAGTATGACTTTGGGTATTTGAAGTTACCAGAATATTGGAGAGGAGAGGTTATATGATTCTTCCTTTCAACTCAAAATTTGAATGACCTAAGGTTTCCATTGATGTAAGGCCAACATTTGTATTTATTATAATGATGATATGTACTCTATCTTGCACATTTCCTGTGGTTTTGTTTGTCAAGACAGTAGATTATAGATTTTTGCATATGAAAGAGACATCACAGATATCGAATAGAAAAATTAAATAATGCTTCCTTGCCTATTTGGTGGAGGAGGAAAAAAGCAAAAACAGAAGCCAAGAACTAGGACCCATGTCCCCTGATCTTTTTACTATATTATACAGTTTGTAGAGTATTGATTTTCCTAGGTTAAAAAAAAAAAAAAAGATACTATCAAATAGTCCTCAAGATGCATCATTTGGCATGGTAGCTAATGTCAGCATTTATGCTGCACTGATAGGATCTTTGGTTAAAAGTTCAAAGTGAAATGGTGAACATGGAGGTAATAAATCTATTTCTGCTTTGGGAGCAGGCTTGCTTATAAGGAAATTGCAGGCCTTTGATTAAAAGGAAAGCATATGTAACTATTTGACAGTTTTTAAATACCACATGTTCCTTTTCTAAAGCAATCTGCCCTTACAAGTGTAACTGTAGCTGCTGCTGCAGTTTTAGGTTAGAATTTATTAGAGCTGGGGACTCATATTATCGCCCCAAAGTACACTGAGGTTGCTAATCAGTCATGGTAGAGAGCAGATTTACCTGGAAATTTGGATGTACTTAAATTTCATCGTAAAATGAGTCTGTGTCTTAGGAGTAGAGGAATTCGAACTGCTAAACTTGGTTAATTGTAACAGCCCAGGCTCTCTCAGGTTATCTTACAATTAACATTTCTTTCTTGGCTTTGCAAATGCCAGACTGTTAAATTGTTTCTTTTGTGTTTACATCACAGAAGCAGGAAGGCTTCCGCTCTTACCCCCAAAGTTTAGTTTGGTTGTTGGGTCTAATGACTGTACATTATACCAAGAGAATATGAAACAAATTATTACAGAATGAGAATTTCTGGGGAGATTGAGACAGGCTCCCAGTCAGGTTCAAATACAGCCTGAGAGAGCAGGGAAAGAAGACTGGCTTGTTATTTATTGTGGTTAGGAGTCAAGCTGGCGTAGAGAGTTCCTGCATGTAAGACAGGGCTTGGTTGGCTTGAACTTCCCACCAGGGCCAAGGAGAGAGCATCTGGACTTTCTTATCAGTTTGCCTAGATGTGGAGCAGAAGAGGAAGGGGAGCCAGTGGGACTTGAAAGCTGTCAGCAGTCAAACATCAAAAATGGAGCCAGATTATTACAGTTGAATAGAGCCACCACTACATTTAGTATGAGCTGTACGAACATGGCCAAACTATATTGCAGTTTCTTTTTTACAGGGCTCTAAAATAGAAAGGAATACCACCCTTAGACATGGGCAAGCTGACCCCTGCCCCAGCTCCATGCCTCAGGGGCCTCTGTGCTTTGGAGTACCTACCTTCTTCTGAGTCCTTTCTAGTACCTTGGACTGGCCTGAACCAGCAGTGCTGTCCATAAAGGGCAGCTCAGCCCAAGACCAACATGAACTCCATTTCTGTTTTATACCTTATGACGCTCTTCAACCCTCCACTCCAACTCCTAAGATGATCAGAAGTCCTAGGAGCTCTTGAACTTTGTCTAGTCCATAATATTCTTTTCCTGGAATCATAGAAGATTAGGCCACTAGGATGGGGCAGGCACACTGGTTGATGTGACTCTCATGTTGGACCCAGGGAGGGCTCAGGACTCTGGGCTAGTGGCTCCGTACTCCTCAATCTGAGCCTTTAGCTCTGCCCACAGGCTAGACTTCTAACCCATCTGTGTTCTCATCAGTGCTTTCTTAGGTATACAGCACCAGAGGATAACAGCAGGTGCCCCTTACTTTCTGCTGCTAACACCTAGGGAAGTTGCCCCTCCCCACTGCAGGGTCCATACCACACATAAAGTCATCGTATTCAGGTGGCTTTACTGAACTCCTTTGAGGACTTCTGAAACTATAGCTCTTTGGTGATAATGGTCCCTTCTTGTCTCCAGTCCATGTGGTGACACTTTGTTCTCCCAGGTGGATTGTAAGCCTCACCAGATGTAATGAGGGACAGATGTTTCTTATGTGAATGGGGTCACTTGTCTTTCCCCTTGTCTCCCTTTCCCTCTAGAGGCAGTACGTAAAAGGCAAGGGTATAGTAAACACTGAAAAAGATCATATTCTAGGAATATAGTGATCGTGTGGCTAAAGGGTTTAAAAGAAGACAGGGTTAGAACATGTGTTCTTCCACTTTTATGCTATAAAATTCTAAATGGCAGGGCGCCTGGGTGGCTCAGTTGTTAAGTGTCTGCCTTCGGCTCAGGTCATCATCCCAGGGTCCTAGGATCGAGTCTCACATCGGGCTCCCTGCTCGGCAGGAAGACTGCTTCTCCCTCTCCCATTCCCCCTGCTTGTGTTCCTGCTCTCGCTCGCTCTCTCTCTCTGTCAAATAAATAAATAAAATCTTTTAAAAAAAGAATTCTAAATGGCAAATTTAACATAATCAGAAAATATTCACATTCTCCTATGTACTCTGAGTAAGATTTACATTTGTGATTATTATCAATAGTAACAACCTTTGGAAGAGTCATTGGAAGGTGGTATGATGAAATGAAGCAACCTCATAAATAATGACATTACCAGGATTAGTTAAATGGTATTAGAGATGCTTGCAGAGGCAAGAGAATCTATTTGTTTCAGTACAGTTTGCCAAAGCGATAGCTTCATGAGTTAATATCATTGCTTTCTTTTTCTTGTGCTGGGAGAGATAAAATTAGTTGGGAATAGCACATTTGACAATAAAGAAAATGAAGAAATGGTTTCTGCACCTGAGCAGAAAGAGATGATATTTATACACCAGAAAGAATCTCCATGTGCACTGATTAGACAATAAACAAATACATAAGTACTACTTCTTTACATATTCTTCTAGAATAAATCACTATGTCTCACAAAGACCTACTAGGACTCTGCAAATATGTTTGCCTGGGACCTGATATACCTTAGGATTAACCCTAGAGAGCAACCTCTAGCAAGAAAATATGCCTTATGTATTACTAGGTATATATTGTTAACACAAAAAAAGGTACAGGAGAGAGAATAGATGTTATCTCTTGCTATGCAGTATATACTTAAGTGCTTATGGAATATAAATAAGGCAAAAACCTGTGTCTCCCTTCATTGGCAGTACAGGGAAGCCCACTGTGAAATGGATATTAGATAAAAGTAAGAAGAATGCTCATACTCATGTGTATAGCTAAAAGAGCATCAAAAATAATAAATAACAAATGTGCAAAGACATTGCAGGGTATCCATTTCTCAAGGGTCATGCTGAGAGAAAATGAGAATATGAAAGATTTATCTTCTAACCATATATCATTTATTTAACCCTTCACATGGTAATAGTTGCATAATATCCTTGAAAAATAATTCTGCATTTTTCAGCTAGGGTATTTTAAACATCAAGTTATTTTGTTTTTCCTGAAGTTTGTTCTTGGAAATTATACAAATTATTCTTTGTATAATTTGTTTTATTATAATTTGTTTCTACAAATTGTTCTTTGAAATTATTTCAAATTGTTCTTTGAGATTATACAAATGATTTGGTATATAGGCTGAAAAGTATTTTAAAAATTAATAAAAGATTCACTGTTTATGGGTAGATAAAAATGGTCTAAGACAAATTGGTATCTTTATTCTTTCAATTCTTGAATTTTTTTCTTTCTAATATTTCTATTCATTTCTATGCAAAACCAACATTTATGGAGTCCATATCTAAAACTAGGAGGAAACTGCCTTGTTATAATATTACTGAAATAATTGCAAATTAAAGGGCTAGTAGAAACATTTTCTTAATTATGCTTATCACAAATAAAATTCATCAGGCTAATGTGTTACTTAGACTAATAAAACAATAAAATTTAAATTCTATAGCTAGTCACACAGAAATGAGGTATGAAAAACACCACGACAGATTATGATGTTAACTTAAAAGTTGAAAACCAGAAAATCATCATTTGATTCCTTGACCCTCTTTTAAGAGAAAAAACTAAAACACATAACCTGATAGCACGTCACAGCGATGTTACTTAAACCATTTCCAGAATGAACATCTTACTACCTTTTGTTTAAATAAGAATAAAAATAATTTCGTTATACTTGTTATATGTATTTATTATGTAAAAATTAGAAAAATATGCATAAACGAAAATAAACCAGTCAAATCTGCCCACAACCCATCTTCCCATCCTATATCTATATAGGCATGTGCTTAATATAAATAGGCACATATTTATTATATATATTTTACATAAGGTTGCAAAACCTGCCTTTTGACTCATCACTAACTTCTTTCTGTGCAAATTGTATGTATCATTATCTATGTTATTGTCTTCAGTGGTTTAGAGTTGCCTTGCATGGGTATACTAAAACTTACTATTTCCCTATTCTGGGAGATTTAGCTGTGTTCACTTGTTTGATGTATTGTTAGGATAAATTCATAGAAGATTGTTGCATCACAGGTAAAATATTTTAAAGATTTTTGATACATATCACTATATTTCTGGAAATGCTATTTGCTGTGCTTTTATTCAGCTCAGAGATATCAAACATATGCCTAACTGTGACCAATTTGTTTTTAACATCTTCCATGACAAAATATTTAATACTTTAGATTTCTCATTGTGTATCTTTGGTAGTGACTGCCAAACTTTGGTATCTAAGTTCCTTCATTATTTGTGATATTATCTGGAAACAAATACTCATTTATACCAAGAGAAGGAAATCTGCATTAAATCCTTTATTTATTTTTTTTTTTTAAAGATTTTATTTATTTTTTGACAGAGAGAGACAGCGAGAGAGGGAACACAAGCAGGGGGAGTGGGAGAGGGAGAAACAGGCTTCCCACAGAGCAGGGAGCCCGATGCGGGACTCGATCCCAGGACCCTGGGATCATGACCTGAGCTGAAGGCAGACGCTTAACGACTGAGCCACCCAGGTGCCCCTAAATCCTTTATTTTTAAAAAAAAAAAAATTATTAGAGAGTGTATGAATGCACAAGGAGGGGGGAGGGGCAGAGGGAGAGAATCTCAAGCTGGCTCCACCTCAGTGCAGAGCCTAATGTTGGGCCGAATCTCATGACCTTGAGATCATGGCCTGAGCCAAAACCAGGAGTCGGTAGCTCAACCAACTGAGCTACCCAAGTGCCCCCTAAATTTTTCTTAAAGCAACTAAACTTTTCTTTTTTGTAATGAAAATAATCCACTTTGACTTCATTTGTGAATGCCTGTATTAGCACTAAAGACGTCTTTGTAGAAAATTTTTATTGATATTCTACATTTTTTGTTGTGTTTGTAACAGCCAGTGTTTGTATTTTTCATTCAGAAAAAGTCTTGATAATCAACATCCAACTTTTATCAATGCTTGTATATATCAAAACTCTATTAAGTTTTGTAATATTAACAGTAAACTACCCTAGACTTGACCATTTCAGCCTTCTGAATCATTGCTCTAAGAAGCATGCATCAGGGTGCCTCGTGGCTCAGTCAGTTAAGCATCTGACTCTTGGTTTTGGCTCAGGACATGATCTCATGGGTCATGGGATCAAGCCCTGTGTGGAGCTCCTCGTTCAGTGGGGAGTCTGCTTCAAGACTCTCTCCCTTTGCCCCTCCCCACTACTCATGCATGCGAGAGCATGTACACGCTCTCTGAAATCTTTTTTTTTTAATTTAAATTCAATTAGCCAACATACAGTACATCATTAGTTTCAGATATACTGTTCAATAATTCATCAGTTGCATATAACACCCAGTGCTCATCACATCACATGCCCTCCCTAATGCCTGTCTCCCAGTTGCCCCATCCCCCCACCAACCTCCCCTTCTGCAACCCTCAGCGTGTTTCTCAGAGTCAAGAGTCTCTCATGGTTTGTCTCCCTCTGATTTCTTCCCATTCAGTTTTCCCTCCCTTCCCCTATGATCCTCTGCACTATTTTTTATATTCCACATATGAGTGAAACCATATGATAATTGTCTTTCTCAAATTGACTTATTTCACTTAGCATAATACCCTCCAGTTCCATCCACATCAATGTAAATGGTAGATATTCATCCTTTCTGATGGCAGAGAAATATTCCATTGTATATGTAAACCACATCTTTATCCATTCATCTGTTGAAGGACATCTCAGCTCCTTCCACAGTTTGACTATTGTGGGCATCAAACAAATCTTCAAAAAAAATAAAAGAAGCATGCATCAAAGGCTTAATATTACTGGAAAGATTCTTTTTTTTTTAAGCTTTATTTTAGAGAGAGTGAGCAAGTGCCAGGGCACGGGGGGAGGAGGGGCAAGGGGAAATATCCCGGGATAGAGAGACTCTCAAGCAGACTCTTCACTGAGCGCAGAGCCTGAAGCCTGGCCCAATCTCAACCCTGAGATCATGACCTGAGCCGAAATCAAGTGTCAAAAACTTAACCAACTGAGCCACCCAGATGCTCCCCTGAATAGAATCTTTTGTTGCTCTGTTGGAGCCTATAACTGATTAACCAATTAAAAAAAAAAAAAAAACCTGAGATGCAGATTTCTTCCCTGTTAAACATTTCTTCCTACTTTACAAAATTTATGAAAAAAATTAGTTTTGAAGATTTCATAATAGTTCAGAGATCTGAGAAACACACCTCAAAAATAACTGTTTAAGCAGTGATTCAAGGATATCCAGATTCTGGGATTTCTGTTCTCAGAAGACTTTTCCTAGAAATTACTCAGGTTACCAGGAATCAGTAGAAATGGCTCAGATTCACTGTTGGTGTTTTGCTTTTTAACTTTTCCTTCATTAGAACAAATTAAAGTTATGCCTAGTATGTGTCTTATGACAGAATGCTGATAAGATTTTTAAAATATACATATTCTTGGCAATTAGAGGACTGAGTCAAACAATATTTTAATAAGTCAGATAAATTCAACACCTCTCATTATTTTGTTTGTCTGATTTCAGCTTTGCATGTTGAATGTTTCACATCAGAGACAGAATATTGGTGACAGAGTAGAGTTCAAGATTCTTTAGCCAAGACCTCTGACTCCACTAATCACCTCTATCTTATCAATGAGTGCAGAATGAGAGACAAGTTATCCATTCTCAGGTTGTTAGTTGTCCTTCTCCATGCACTCACACAAGTGGGTAGGTGCACACAGGCTCTACAACACAACCCTGTACAGCTGTTCACATGCCCCTGAAGAGGCCCAATGATGCTTTTGTTACCTCTGTCCTCAGAAAGTGTTCTCTTTGAAGCGTGTATGAAAGACTCACATATAAATTGGTCCACATTATTTTAACTTAAAAAAATGGCAGACATAAGTGAAATAACAGACTTACACAAATATAATGTTTGCATTATTTTACCTTTGAATTTGAATTTTTTTGAAAGCACAAAGGATAAGGGGTCAAGAGATTATTAAATGTATGCCTGGCTAAAAGAAGGAAGTGCGGGTGCCTGGGTGGCTCAGTTGGTTAAGCCACTGCCTTCGGCTCAGGTCATGATCCTGGAGTCCCAGGATTGAGTCCTGCATCAGGCTCCCTGCTCAGCGGGGAGTCTGCTTCTCCCTCTGACCCTCCCCCCTCTCATGCTCTCTCTCTCTCCTTCTCTCTCTCAAATAAATAAATAAAATCTTTAAAAAAATTAAAAAATAAAAATAAAAGGAGGAAGTGCTAGCTTATGAAACGTAAATGGAAAGTGTTACAAAAATCATTTCATGACAGCCACACCCACACATGCACAAAACGTGTAAACGTATTATAAGGTTTTAACCTTCATTCAAGTTTATTTAACAATACTTAAAAGTACATTAAATCATTTTGACTGCATAAGATGCAAAATAAAAGCATTGTAGATTAAATAATGGCATATGATTCACTTCCATGAATTTTGAATAATGCACTCTAAATCTGCATGCACAAGTTACTAAATATGTGTTAAATTTCCATTTGCACTGGTGATAGTAAAGGTGGCTGCCAGTTCATGAGCATATTCTAAGTAAGTTCCCGAATGACACATTTCTTTTTTTTAGATTTTATTTATTTATTTGACAGAGTGAGAGAGCACAAGCAGGGAGAATAGTAGAGGGAGAGGGAGAAGCAGGCTCCCCGACAAGCAGGGAGCCCGACGCGGGACTCGATCCCAGGACCCCGGGATCACGACCTGAGCCGAAGGCAGAGGCTTAACCATCTGAGCCACCCAGGCGCCCCCCCCAATGATACATTTCTAATTACCACACATTGTTAGATCATTTAGTGCTTGCTCTCATGGCACTCCTGCTCTGCTGGTGGCTTCGGCTTGAATTACTTCATTTGCAAATGTAAAGCAACTGTTTTATTAATTGAAACTGCTTCTGTGATAAGCTAAGAGAAAAGCTATACTGCTTCATAAAAGAAATGCTGTTGCATGCCAAAATATTTTGACAGAGTGAAGAATAGAAGAGTAAAGGTATAATGTGAAAAATCTTCACTCTGGTAGCCTTTCTTGTAGTTACTTTATCAAAGTAATACTGAGAACTAGTACACATTCTTTTAGGAGCTTTATTCATTTTTAATACCTAAAGGGTAATTCAACAGAAGGTATTTTTTCACTATTATATGCTGAATACTAGAGATTTTAGAGAAGAGTTAGAAAAATTGTTACTTTTTCTACTTTCTAGCTTCTCAGGGTTAAAATAATTCTCTTCCTTTGTTTTCTTCTGTCACTTTGTACATCAGCATATATAGTCAGCCCTTGAGAGAGTGGCATGTTTAGGGCTGAGAGAGATCACTTTGTTACTGTCAGTCACTGACAGTAAGCAACTCAAATTTCTTGGGCTGATTGTCCTTTTGATGTACCATTTTTATGTTAACAAACCTGCATAAATGATACCAATGTAAAATGAGAAATATCAATATATTTCATGGTTCAACATTGTGTCTGTTGCCTCAGAAGACGTATCTAGTAAGAAGTTGCTACAGCTGATGTCAAAGAGGTTACAGCCTGTGTTCTTTTCTAGGATTTTGATGGTTTCCTGTCTCACATTTAGGTCTCTCATCCATTTTGAATTTATTTTTCTGTATGATGTAAGAAAGTGGTCTAGTTCATTCTTTTGCATGTTGCTGTCCAGTTTTCCCAACACTATTTGTTGAACGGACTTTTTTCCCACTGGATATTCTTTCCTGCTTTGTCAAAGATTAGTTGACCATATAGTTTTGGGTTCATTTCTGGGTTTTCTCTTCCACTGATCTATGTATGTGTCTGTTTTTGTGCCAGTACCATACTGTCTTGATCACTACAGCTTTGTAAGATAACTTGAAGTCTGGAATTGTGATGCTTCCCGCTTTGCTTTTCTTTTTCAAGATTGCTTTGGCTATTCAGGGTCTTTTCTGGTTCCATACAAATTTTAGGATTATTCTAGTTCTGTGAAAAATGCTGGTGGTCTTTTGATAGGGATTGCATTAAGTGTGTAGATTGCTTTGGGTACTATAGACAATTTAACAATATTTGTTCTTCCAATCCGTAAGCATGGAATGATATTCCATTTCTTTGTGTTATCTTCAATTTCTTTCATAAGTGTTTTATACTTTTCAGAGTACAGATCCTTTGCCTCTTTGGTTAGGTTTATTCCTAGGTATCTTATGGTTTTTGGTGCAATTATAAATGGGACTGATTCCTTTATTTCTCTTTCTGTCACTCATTATTGGTGTATGGAAATACAACAGATTTCTGTAAATTGATTTTGTATCCTGCAACTGTATTGAATTCATGTAGTAGTTCTAGCAATTTTTTGGTGGAATCTTTTGAGCTTTCTATATAGAGTATCATGTCATCTGTAAATAATGAAAGTTTGACTTCTTTGCCCATTTGGATGCCTTTTATTTCTTTTTGTTGTCTGATTGCTGAAGCTAGAACTTCCAGTATTGTATTAAATAACAGTGGTGAGAGTGGACATCCCTGTCTTGTTCCTGACCATGGAGGAAAAGCTCTCAGTTTTTGTTCCTTGAAGATTATATTAGCTACTGGTTTTTTTGTGTATGGCCTTTAATATGTTGAGGTATGTTCCCTCTAAATCTGCTTTGTGGAGAGTTTTTATCATGAATGGATGTTGTACTTTGTCAGACGTTTTTTTGCATCTATTGAGAGGATCATATGGTTCTTATCCTTTCTTTTATTAATGTGGTGTATCACCTTGATTTGCAAATATTGAACCACCCCTACAGCCCAGGAATAAGTCCTACCTGATAGTGGTGAATAATTCTTTTAATGTCCTGTTGGATTAGATTTGCTAGTATATTGTTGAGAATTTTTGCATCCATGTTTATCAGGGATATTGGCCTGTAATTCTCCTTTGTAGTGGGGTCTTTGTCTGGTTTTGGAATCAAGGTAATGCTGACTTCAGAGAAGGAGTTTGGAAGTTTTCCTTCCATTTTTACCTTCAGAACAATTTGAGAAGAATGGGTATTAACTCTTCTTTAAAGGTCTGGTAGAATTCCCCTGGGAAGCCATCTGACCCTGGACTTTTGTTTGTTGGATGATTTTTTTATTACTGCTTCAATTCTTTGCTGGTTATTGGTCTGTTCAAATTTTCTATTTCTTCCTGTTTCAGTTTTGGTAGTTTATATGTTTCTAGGAATTTATCCATTTCTTCCAGGGAAGCAAAAGCAAAAATAAACTATTAGGTCTTCATCAAGATAAAAAGGTTCTGCACAGCAAAGGAAATAATCAACAAAACTAAAAGGCAACCTTTGGAATGGGAGAAGATATTTGCAAATGATGTATCTAATAAAGGGTTAGCATCCAAAGTATATAAAGAACTTATAAAATTCAAAACCCAAAAACCAAATAATCCAATTTAAAAATGGGCAGAAGACATGAATAGACATTATTCCAAAGAAGACATACAGATGGCTAACAGACACATGAAAAGATGCTCAACATCACCCATTGTCAGGGAAATACAAATCTGATAAAGGGTTAGTATCCAAGATATATAAAGAACTGATACAACTCAACACTCGAAACAAATAATCCAATTAAAAATAGAAGACATGAATAGACATTTCTCCAAAGAAGACATACAGTTTGCCAACAGACATTGATGATATGTTCTGCATCACTCATCATTAGGGAAATGCAAATCAAAACTACAATGAGATATCACTTCATAACTGTCAGAATGGCTAAAATTAACAACATAGGAAACAGCAGGTGTTGACAAGGATGCGGAGAAAGGGGAACCCTCTTGCACTGTTGGTGGGAATGCAAACTGGTGCAACCACTCTGGAAAACAGTATGGAGGTTCTTCAGAAAGTTAAAAATAGAACTACTCTATGACCCAGAAATTGCACTACTAGGTATTTACCCAAAGGATACAAATATACTGATTTGAAGGGATACATGCACCCTGATGTTTATAGCAGAATTATCAACAATAGCCAAATTATGGAAGAAGCCCAAGTGTCCATTGACTGATGAATGGTTAAAGAAGTGGTGGTGGTGGTGGTGGTGGTGGTGGTGGTGTGTGTGTGTGTGTTTGTGATGGAATATTACTCAGCCATAAAAAAGAATGAAATCTTGCTATTTTCAATGACATGGATAGAGCTAGAGAATGTTATGCTAAGTGAAATAGGTCAATTAGAGAAAAACATACCGTACGATCTCACTCATACTGATTACTTTCTACATAGAACTTCTATTAACTATCCCAGCTCTACCACTTATTAGCAGGATGACTTCAGAAAAGGTACTGAACCTCTCTATGCTACAATTTCTCATCTGTAAAATGGGGATAATATTTATTACATCTTAGAGTTGTTGTGAGGCTTAAGTGAAATAATACAAGTAAGCAACAAAGTAATACTCAATAAATCAGCTTCTGTTTCATGCATTGAATAAGAGTGAAATTCAGTTATTACTTTAAAAGTACATTGTGTGGGAAACTGGCAGAAAAAATGTTTCATAAAGTATATTTATACTTGTATAATTGTTGATTATATTTTAGGACTCCAAGGTAAGCATATTGAGGCAGTTTTTTGTTTAAAGTTTTTTGTTTTTGTTTTTTTTTTTACCTTAGAAGGTACAGGATTTCGTTGGCATGAGAGTTCCAATTTATGTGATACAAACAGATTTTTTGGAGAGGAGGTTTTAAATATCATCTGTTGAAGGCGGTTTTAAGTAACAGAGAGTGGCGTCCACAAGAAGGGAAAGTAGAGATGAGAGGTTGGGAGGGAAAAGATTAAGTCCTGGTTTTAGTCTTTCCCTGCTATACCCATCCCTTCTGAATTATGTGAACTAGTAATTCCCCTTTTTCTCTGAGGAAGTTAGAGTTGCTTCCTGTAACTTGTAACCAAAGGAGTGATGACTAATAGAATGAATGCTATAACAAACACATAGGGTGGTTTTTACCCTCAGGCCTTTAGGAAACCTAGCTCATCCCGTGGTCTTTGGGTCCTTCTTAGAGACAAGGGTGATCATTTTACTGCATTTCTATATGCTCCTGACCTTAAGAAAGCAATAAATCAGGTCTAATCTTCACTAATATTCTGTTTCCTACATTTCCTCTTAAAATTCTATATCTGATGTGTCAATCAAAAATGATTTAAATGGTTTACTAATAAGAACTCTACTTGCTGTCTCTTTCATCATCTTTTTTCTCCCCCTCCTTTCTTCCTGCCAATCATAAATCTATCTCTATTTATAGAAAAAGAGTCTAAAATAAAGTAACCTGAATTTGAATTTCATGGAGAAAATTGAGCCCCTACAAGCAGTACATTTTTAGCGACAGCATATGTAGTGGAGTGCACTGAAACTTTTTTTCTCTGAAAGATACTGATAAATAGGTATGCAGAAAAAGTAAAATAACTACTTTTGACTGACTGCTTTGGTGGTCAAACCAAGTACAAGTGTCAAAGCCAACATGTAACCAGGTTGTAGATTTTATTTATTTATTTTTAAAGATTTTATTTATTTATTTGATGGAGAGCACAAGCAGGGGAAGAGGCAGGCAGAGGGAGAGGGAGAAGCAGCCTTCCCAAGGAGCAGGGAGCCCGATGTGGGCTTGATCCCAGGACCCTGGGATCATGACCTGAGCCGAAGGCAGAAGCTTAACTGACTGAGCCACCAGGCACCCCAGGTTGTAGATTTTAAAAAAAGATAGGAGTAGGAGTTATATCTTGTAATTCTTAAGATATTACCACAGGAAAGAGTGATTATATTTTAAAGTCCTTACGTACAAGATAGTAAATTCATCTACTGCAAGGAGAACATCATATGATTTAGAATACTGAACTTGCTGAGGAACTCATTTTCTATTTTTTTCCATGTGATATTTAGACTGGACTAGACTCAAGGTGAAACTGAACATCAGAGAGATGAACTTACCCTCTAAATATCAGAGGCAAGTTGCCTTCCTTCATAGTGTAAGTTCTTTCCAGTGATTAAGCCCAATTAAAAGTCCTAAGGGAAGGGGCCCCTGGGTGGCTCAGTTGGTTAAGCCTCTGACTCTTGATTTTGGTTCAGGTCATGATCTCAGGGTTGTAAGGTCAAGCCCTTCGTCAGGCTCCACACTGGGTATGAAGCCTGCTTAAGATTCTCTCTCTCAGGACACCTGGGTGGCTCAGTCGGTTAAGCGTCTGCCTTTGGCTCAGGTCATGATCCCAGGGTCCTGGGATCAAGTCCCACATCAGGCTCCTTGCTCAGAGGGGAGCCTACTTCTCCCTCTGCCTGCAGCTCTCCTGCTTGTGCGCTTGCTCGCTCTCTCTCTCTCTCTGGCAAATAAATAAATAAAATCTTTAAAAAAAAAAAAAAGATTCTCTCTCTCCCTCTGCCCCTCCCCACCTCTCTCTCTCTCTCAGTCAATCAGGCAATCAATAGATGCCTTAAGGGGAAAGGGGTTTGGGAAAGATAGACCTATAGTGTTCCTGGTTTTAGAGAAAAGATTGAAAAGAGGAAACACAATAATTTATAACTATATTGAATGGGATATGGAGTAAGGTAGGAATAGATAACCCTTAAACCCTTAACAGGAATTGGAGACATGGGGAAAGGAAGGTAAGAGGCATACTATCTCCATACTGTGCCAATTTCTATACAGCTTATACAAACCGAAACACAGAAAAAGAAGGTTTTAGCACTTAAAATTATGGTGCTTTGGAGAAGAAAAAAGCAGAGAGGAAGAAGTGATGAATAAAACATATTCAGTTTTCTTCCAAGAGTTCTGTTATTATGTGGAGACCCAGTTTGATTGCCTCTGGAGCAACAGCAAGCCTATGGGTTACATGAGGCTACAGATGCACTCTCTGAAAGGTCACTTGAATATAACTCAAGTGACCACGTGAATGAGGACAGATCAGGCTTTATGGGATGTGGCTGTGTACATTGTTAACTCTTCTACAGTTTCCCATACCCTTCCAAACAGAGCGTATATTTCTGGATTTAGGGAGCAGTAGATAAGGACTACAGTACCCAAACTAGTGAGGAGTCGTGTATGTTTTCTGAGCTCTCACACATCTCAGATCAACAGTAGATAAATATGTCATGAGTTTGTGAACCAGAATTTCTTCTTCCTAATAAGAAAGCACAAAATAGAAAATTATGTATTAGTCCACGTAAGGGCATAAGTCATAGCCCTGTGGGAGCAGTACTCCTCAGAAACTTATCCAGTTTTATTTTTTTGTGTAAATCCAAAATAGCAAAAGAACAGAGAAAAGCAAGAGATCAAATTAATCTGTCTGGATGGAATCCACTAGAGCACAAGGTGTGGGGTCAACATGAAAACCTCAGAGAATAGAAACAAGAATTTCAAAGCAGACTTCAGTCAAAATGACATGAATGAAACTTCCCTTTGAAACCTTTCGTGTTGCAAGTGCCCCTTTTTGTTATTCCTCTTTCAGTATCTAGAACCCTTAACATCATTTATCTAAAAGGGAGAAAATAAAAGTGGAAATTGAATTAATGATAAAATTGGGACAATGTAAGTTTACTTACACCAAGTTAATTTATTTTCCCACTGAGAATGAAGGAAACAAAGGAAAACAAACATAGAATAGAATAAAATAAAAATGTTCAGGTGGTCAGAATTGTTTTTATGAAGATTGTAGGAAGTTCACATGATGTCAGGTGTAAAAACTTGAAACATGAATACTTTTCAACTCAGCTAAAGAAGATGCAAGATGTTACAAAGGAAGGGTTATGACATTTGTGATTCTTCTCAATGGAGAAATCTGGCTTCTGGTGGAACCCCAGTTAAGAGATATTGCTCCTGAATACAACTCCTCTTCATTACAACAGAATACTCTGATCAAGGATGGCACATAGACACATAACTAGATGGAATCATTTCCAGGTTAGGAAGTATGACAACTAATTTTACTGTTTAGTTTAAACTAAAATTTACTGTTAGTTTTTCTTTTTGGGAATGGAAAAAAGTGATAACTCTTACTTAAAAGGAGAAATCAAATAAAAATACTGACTTTTGGCAAATAGTCATATGTTTGGTTCTTACTGGACAAGGAGTAACATCAAAATCTAGAAAGAAATGTTCAGAAGATAGACATTTCTGTTAGCTCACTTTTTTCTTCAAGTAACTGGAGAACAAAATGTTTAAGAATGTCAACATATATCATTTCTGGCTCATGATATATATAAATATTTCCAAGTTAACTATATATTTATCATCTTAGAGTGTTTTAATAATTTTAAAAATAATTTTAATAATTTGCCTTATGTTGATGAAGTTACCATTTAGAGAGTTAATCTGGGCATGGTTATAGGAAGATATATGATTAAAGGAATCAAGATTGTATGCAAACATTTTCAACAAAGTAGGAACAGAGGGACTCTCCTCAACCTCATAAAGAGCACGTGTGTAAAAACACAACTAGTACCACACTTAATGGTGAGACTGAATTCTTTCTCTTTAAGATTGAGAACAAGTCAAAACTATCCACTCTAACCATTCTTCAACATAAAACTGGAATTTCAAGCCAGTGCAACAATGCAAGAAATACAAAATATTACAGATGGAAAAAAAGGGGAAGAGGCAGGCAGAGGGAGAGGGAGAAGCAGCCTTCCCAAGGAGCAGGGAGCCCGATGTGGGCTTGATCCCAGGACACTGTTGTATTTTTTGTACCCTGTTGTAGATTTTAAAAAAATATTTCTATTTGCAGACACATGATTATTTGCAAAGGACATCCTGAGGAATCTACAAAAAGCTCCTAGAACTGGTAAGTTCAGCAAGGTCATAGGATGAAAGATAAACACAAAAGTCAACTGCATTTCTATATACTAAAAATGATCTGACACATAATAAGTGCAACTGAAAAAAAAAAACTAAAAATGACCAATTGAAAATAAACTCTTCAATACTATTTATAATTGCTCCAAATAAAATTAAGTACTTAGGTTTAAATCTAACAAAATATGTACAAAATCTGCCTGCTAAAAATGACAAAATGTTAATTAAAAAATCTAAGATAACTAATTGGAAAAGCTTACTTACCCTCTTCATAGATAGAAAAATACATCATAATAGAGATACTCATTCTCCTCATATTGTTCTACAGGATTACAGCAATTGCTTTCACAACTCTAAAGAATTTTACTAGACATAGATAAGCATGTTCTAAGGTTTATATGTAAAGGAAAAAGACTTGGAATAGCTAAGACAGTATTCAGTACTGCATAGGATGTATAGATGATGAATAAGCACCTGAAAAAAAATACTCAGCATCATTAACCATTAAGGCAATGCAAACTAAAACCAAATTGAGTTTGTGTTATACACACCTGTTATAATAAAAAAAAAAATAGTGGTAACACCAAATGCTTGTGAGATTGTGAAGAAACTAGATCACTCATACATTGATGATCAGAATTTAAAATGGTATAGTAACTCTGTAAAACAGTTTATAAAACTAAACATACACTTACCATAGGATTCAGCAGTTATACTGTTGTGTATTTATCCCCAAGAAATAAAAATTTGTGTTCACACACAAACCTCTACATGAATGTTTAGAGCAGCTTTAATTGTAGTAGCCAACAATTGGAAACAACCCACACATCCTTAAATGATCAATGAATGAACAAATACATAACAAAAAATCACCCATACCATGGAACACAATGCATCAATATAAAGGGATGAACTCTCTAAATATGTCACAACCTTGATGATTATCCAGGAAATTTTTTTGAGTAAAGCAACCTCAAAGATTACACACTATGTGATTCCATTTATATAGCATTATTGAAATAATAAAAAGAAAAGAGAATTAGAGGTAGAGAGCAGATTAGAAGTTGCTGTGGTTTATGTATATGGAGAAGTCAGTAGGTATGGCTAAAACAGGTAGGAAAAGGGAGCTTTATGGTGATGGAACATAATTGATTGTAGTGGTGGTTACATAAAGCTACATATGTGATGAAATTGCCTAGAAGTTCACCCATCCACACAGAAATGAGTACGTGTAAAACTTGTGAGATCTGAATAAGATGGTGGATTTTACCACCGTCAATTTCCTGGTTTTGATAGCTCTGTAATGTGTTATCATTGGAGGAAGTTGAGTGAAGAGTACTTTTTTGGTACATTTTGTACTTTTTGTATATTTTAAAGACATCTTCCTGTGAATGTATAATTATTTCAAAATTTTTAAAAAATTACCAATGATTGGTTATTCTCCAATCTGTTAAGTAGTGCATATAGTTTAAATCATAAAACAGATAATGTAATCTAAGAGATCATTTGCCTTGAAAAGCTAGAAGGTCCAAGATGTAATAGGTTTGTTTTGGTATAATTATAGGACATATTTTACAATGAGAAAAATTATGAATAATCAAAGGCATAGGAATTTCAAAAGAAACATTTCTCAAAGGTGAACTGGTAGATATGAATACTTCAGCTGAGAGGAGAACCTAAGCCCTCTGTAATGTTTGCCAAGTTAAGACTGAATTTTGACATCTAGCTTTGGGATAATAAATGTGTTGAATACTTTTTATGCTAAGTATGGAAAAAGTAATGATTGAAAAAACAAAATTAAGGCAAACATTTAAAAATGTGATTGATAATTTTTAAATATTAAGGAAAATACAATTCCATTTAATACTTGACTTCATCTCTTGATAATCTCTAAATAATATTGATGAAAGATATTGTAGAAGACACCAAGAAATGGAAGGACATTCCATGCTCATGGATGAGAAGAACAAATTTTAAAATGTCTAAACTACCCAAAGCAATCTATAGATTTGATTCAATCCCTATCAAAATATCAACAGCATTTTTCACAGAGCTAGAACAAACAATCCTAAGAAAGTGTATGGAACCACAGATGATCCCAAATAGACAAAGCAGTCTTGAAAAAGAAAAGCAATACTGGGGATATCACAAGTCCAGATTTTAAGTTATATTACAAATCTGGAGTAGTCAAAACAGTATGGTACTGACATAGACACATACATGAGTGGAACAGAATAGGAAACCCAGAAACAAACCCCCAATTATATGGTCAGTTAGTTTTTGACAAAGGCAGAAACAATATGCATTGGAAAAAAAGATAGTCTCTTCAACAAGTGGTATTGGGAAAACTGGAAAGCTACATGCAAAAGAGTGAAACTGGGCCATTTTCTTAAACCACACACAAAAACATTCAAAATGGGCTAAGACCAAAATGGGAGACCTAAAACCATAAAAATCCTAGAAGAGAGCACAGTAACTTCTCACACATCAGCCATAGCAACATTTTTCTATGTGTGTCTTCTGAGGCAAGGGAAATAAAAGCAAAAATAAACTTTTAGGACCACATTAAAAAAAAAGCTTTTGCATAGTGAAGAAAACAATAAAGCTATAAGGCAACCTTCAGAATGGGAGAATACATTTGCAAATGACACATCTGATAAAGGGTTAGTATCCAAAATATATAAAGAACTGATATAACTCAACACTCAAAAACAAATAATCCAATTAAAAATAGGCGGAAGACATGAATAGACATTTCTCCAAAGAAGACATAGGAGATTGCCAACAGACATTGAAATGATGCTCTGCATCACTGATCATTAGGGAAATGCAAATCAAAACTACAATGAGATATCACTTCACACCTGTCAGAATGGCTAATATCAAAGGCACAAGAAACAACAGGTGTTGAAAGATGTGGAGAGAAAGGAATCCTCGTGCACTTTGGACAGAGTGCAAACTGGTGCAGCAAGTGTGGAAAACAGTATGGAGGGTCCTCAAAATGTTGAAAATAGAATGACCTTTTGATCCAGTAATCACAATACTGGGGATTTACACAAAAAGTACAAAAACACTAATTCAAAATGATCCATACACCCCTATGTTTATGGGAACCTTATTTACAAGAGCCAAATAATGGAAGCATCGCACATGTCCATCGATAGATAAATGGCTAAAGAAAAATGCAGTATATATGTACACTGGAATATTATACAACCACAAAGAAGAATGAAACCTTGCCATTTGCAATGACATGGATGGAGCTAGAGAGTATAATGCTAAGCCAAATAAGTCAGTGAGAGAAAGACAAATACCATATGGTTTCACTCGTACGTGAAATTTAAGAAACAAAACAAATGAACAAAGGAAAAAAAGACAAAACAAGAAACAGACTCTTAACTATAGAAAACAAACTGATTAACAGAGGAGACGTGGGTAGGGGAATGGGTGAAACAGGTGATGGTGATGTTAGTACACACCTCATGAGGAACACTGTGTAATGTATAGAATTGTTGAATCACCGTATTGTATGCCTGAAACTAATATAACACTGTATGTTAACTCTACTGGAGTTAAAATAAAGTTAATTTAAAAAAAAGTAAGTGGTAAATTCAGGATCCAAACACTAGTTTGATTCCAAAGTCAATATTCTTTTCACCACAACATGCCTTCTTTCTTTTCCTTGTTTTCTGTAGAACCCTTCTCTGAGTGCTGAGAGAAAGTTCCCGGTAATATTTGTCGGTTAATGACCGTATCTCATGTATCATGAATTTCAATTTCAGGTGCAGTTTGTTCAACAACGTGAATTCCCTGATCTGTGGTTCATACCTACTGCCATAGCAGTGAGATACATTTATATCAAGGTATTTTCTCAAAGCCTGCCAATGCTATAGTCCATGAGTCAACTGCGACCACCACATCCTGGCATTTTCTTACAGGAGCTCGTTCTCTAACAACCAGCGCAAATTGGAACTCTTTCTCCCATAGACAGATATTAACCCATGGGATTTTTTCTGGGCATAGCTTTCCCATTGTCAGTTATATACTCTGATATTGTACTATAGTTATGCAAGATGTTCAGGTTGCTTAGTGAAGGGTATATTGGAATTTCTTGTACATTTTTCTGCAACTTCCTTATAAGTTATTTCAAAATAGTTGAAAAACCAGTAAAATTTATTTGGCACATAACTGAATGCAGTTATCTGAATATATTGCCATGTGCTAAACATGGCTGTATGGTGTGTGTGTGTGTGTGTGTGTGTGTGTGTTTTATGTTAGGTACAAACAAGAAATTCTTTCAGCAGATGGAAGAGATTTATGAGAGACCTGGCTTCACCAAAAATTAGGATATTTGAGTTAGACCTTGCAGAATATGTATCATTTGTCTTGGCAGACTAGAGCTAAGAAAAGTTAAGAATGGTGAGATGAGAGTGAAAGCAAATAAAAAGAAGAGGAAATGAGTGTGCAAGGGAGGAAATGGACCAAGAGGATTAGTTTTTGAGAGGCCCGGAATAACAGTAAGGCTGTTTCTACCTTGTCTTTGGAGAATGGGAAGACCCCAATACAGGATTTCTAGAGAGGAAGTTCCCTGTTATTTATTGAAAAGATCATCCTATCTTTTCTACATTTAGGAAAAGTAATAAGGTTGCAATAGTTATTACTTCTTTGTTCAAATCCCAGCTTTGCTCTTTACCAATTGATTAACTTGTGTAAGTTTTGACCTTTCTAACCTTTAGTTTCTTTATCTGTAAAATTGAGGTAATACTATTTCCTCAGAAGTCACTGTGACCATTAAATAACCCTGATGAATTTTGGGAGAGTTGCTTAACAAAAGTCAACAAATGGTGATGACATTGATAATGACGCTTCCTTTCTCCCCAATAACTACATTTCTTGTGGTAAGAGTATAACATTTCAGAGTTGAGGACTTGCAGTATAAAAACTTAGTTCTGCTATAGAATGTGAACTATGGCTAAAATATAGGATTTATTATGCTTATTTCTCCATTCTTGGACCAGCCACCTTGGTCTTTTCTCCCTGGACAGTATTCACATTTCATTCAGCTATTGTCCCACATCTGCCCTGCTTGATTTCTTTAGAGAATTTAAGATGTTAACATTTCCATGGATGTAATGAGGTATGCTTGCCAGTTTTAATTAAGGCATCATTTGGTAATCAGGAGTTCTTGAGGTAATGAAATACATACTAAATCTTATAGTAAGAATTTGGCATGCTTCAAAGTCCAATGATAAGAATGTTGTTTAGGATTGTTTGTTCCTGGCAATACAAGTAAAATTGATTTAAACCAAAAGGAATTTATTTCTAGAATATTAGGTGGCTCACAAGATCACCAGGAACCAGGCTCAGAGAACTGGCAGAAATAAAAGGAAGGTGGGCAGCAGTCACAACCCCTACCAAGGCTACACCCGTAAAACCAGTCCAGTGAGGCCACTGCTGTTCTCACACAGATCACTGGTCGCTATCCCTTGTGCTACTATCACTAAATGTCACTGCAGACATTGCTAATATTGCTGCCCCAGCCATTGGATGTCTCTACCTGGCCAGAACAACAGAAAATAATTCTCCACTATTCTTTCTCTGAGTTAGTAGTTCTATATTTAAATTCCCATCAGTGTACTCTGAAAACTATAAGACTTTGATGAAAGAAATTGAGGAAGACACAAATAAATGGAAAGCTGTACTGTGTTGATGGATCAGAAGAGTTAAGATTTTTAAAGTGTCTATACTACCCAAATAATTTTTTACAGAAGTAGAAAAAACAATCCTAAAATTCATATTAAACCACAAAAGACCCCGAATAGTGAAAGCAAGTCTCAGAAGAACAAAGCTAGAGGCATCACACTTCCTGATTTCACACTATATTACAAAGCTACATTTATCAAAACAGTGTGGTATTGGCATAAAAATACACAGAGCCCAGTGGAGTGGAATTGAGAGCCCAGAAATAAGCATTTGCATACAATTTACTGCTGTTTGACAAGACAGCCAACAATATACAATAGGGAAAGCATAGTTTTTCAATAAATGGTGTTGGGAAACTGGATATCCACATGCAGAAGAATGAAATTGGACCCGTATCTTACACTACTCACAAACATTAACTCTAAATGGATTAAATATGTAAACATAAAACCTGAAATCACAAAATTCCTAGAAGAAAACAGGGACAAATCTCCTTGACATTGGTCTTGGCAATGATTTTTTTAAGTATTTGACACCAAAAGCACAAGCAACAGAAGTAAAAAATAAGTGGAACTATATCAAATTTAAAAAAATTTCTGTGCACAGCAAAAGAAACAGTCAACAAAATGGAAAGGTAGTCTACAGAATGGAAGAAAATATTTGCAAGCCATCTGTCTGATAAGAGGTTAATATCCAAAACATATAAGGGACTAATATAACTCAGTGCAAAAAAAAAAAAAAATTGCCATTTGCAACGACCTGGATGGAACTAGAGGGTATTATGCTAAGTGAAATAAGTCAATCAGAGAAAGACAATTATATGATCTCACAGATGCTGAATTTAAGAAACAAGGCAGAGGATCATAGGGAAAGAGAGGAAAAAATGAAACAAGAAAAAGACAGAGAGGGAGACAAACCATAAGAGACTCTTAAACATGGGAAACAAACTGAGAGTTGCTGGAGGGGAGGGAGATGGAGGGGTGGGGTAACTGGGTAATGACAAGGAGGGCGTGTGATGTAATGAGCATGTGATTATATAAGAGTGAAGAATCACAGACCTGTATCTCTGAAACCAATAATACATTATATGTTAACTTTAAAAAAAAGTGGTCAGAAGACCTAAGTAAACATTTTTCCAGAGAATACATACAGGTCATACAAACGGCCAACAGGCACATGAAAAGGTGCTCAGCCTTTTTCACTAGGAAAATGTAAATCAAAACCCCAATGAGATACTACATCACATCTATTAGAATGGTTATCATCAGAAAGACAGGAGATAAAAAGTGTTGGCAAAGATGTGGAGAAAAGAGAAACCTCATGCACTGTTGGTGGGAATGTAAATTGGTAGGGCAACTATGGAAAACAGTATAGAACTCTCAAAAACTTAGAGAACTACATATGATCCAGCAATGCCACTTCCGGATATATGTGCAAAGAAAATACAGTCAGGACCACAAAATGGTAATTGCACTACTATGTTCATTGCAGCATTATTCACAATAGCCAAGATATCAAAACACCCTTAAGTGTTCCTTAATGGATGAATGGATAAAGATGATGTATATGTATGTGTGTATACACACACGCACACACACAATGGAATATTATTGAGCCACAAGAAAAAAGGAAATCCTGCCATTTGTGACAACATTGCTGGACCTTGAGAGCATTATGCTAGGTGAAATAAGCCAGATGGACAAAGACAAATACTGTATGATCTCACTTACATATAGAATCTTTAAAAAACTAAACTCATAGAAGCAGTAGAATGGTGGTTGCCAGGGTTGAGGGGTGGGGGAAATGGAGACATGTTGGTCAAAGGGTACAAATTTCCAATATAAGATGCATTCTGAGGATCTAATGTACAGCATGGTGACTATAGTCAACAATATTATATAGCTGCTAAAGATCTTAAATGTTCTCACCACACATGAAAAAATGTAATTACGTGAGGTAATGGAAGTATTAACCTTATTATGGTAATCATGTAACAATACCATATGTGTATTAAAACATCCTATTGTACACCTTAAACTTATACAATGTCATATGTCAGTTGTAGCTCAAAGCTGGAAAAATTTTAAAAAGTTATATCAGAATGTTACAATATTTGATCCAAATATATCTAAAATTAGATAGCTGCAAGGAAGGTTGGCAAAGTATCTACTGTTAGCAGCTTCTGTGGTGAGAAGCAGGCTGTACTTTCCACAAGATTCATAAGATGGAGAATTCTTTAGATCTAAGGAGGGATAAGTTGCTAGGAAGTCTAAAGTTGACTAATTTCCATCTAGGAAGGTAGAAAGTAGAGGCCTATGAGAGGAAGACTTAAAACTACAGCATATTACTGGTTGCTCTCAGTTTCATCTATGTGGTGAGTCTACTTCTGTCCTGCTTTGTTCCTTATTAATTGTATTCCTTTAAGAAGTCTCGTAATCTCAGTACCACTGGATAGCTGATAAATCAGATTCATATGGTTTTACTTGTTGCTCAGGATTAGATTTCCAGATTTTATTCTCTTTTCTATTTCACTGGTACTTGTGTGAATGAAATATGAGGAGGAATTGCAGGAAGAATTGATGGATGGTATTGTGGGCTCAGGTAACCGCCCTATCACCATCTGGTGTGTGATTGGCAATATCATTTAATCTTTCTAGACTTCAGTTTCCTTCTCTATAGAATTGGAATATAATCACCCAATTTGAAAAATTACTCCAGAGATTGAAAGTTTTTAAGTACCTAGTAGAATGCTTAACACAAAATAAAATACTAAATAGATAAATGATATATTTTTTTGTTGTTACTGTCTTCCTTTCTTAGAAAGTCCTTGGCTTTGAGGACTTTAGTGTATTTGCCATGCCTAAAAAAATATTTTCCTTGTATCCCTCATTTCCACCAACTTCCATTGTTTATTGTGATAGCTTTTTTTTTTTAAGATTTTATTTATTTATTTGACAGAGAGAGACACAGCGAGAGAGGGAACACAAGCAGGGGGAGTGGGAGAGGGAGAAGCAGGCTTCCCGCGGAGCAGGGAGCCCGATGCGGGGCTCGATCCCAGGACCCCGGGATCATCACCTGAGCCGAAGGCAGACGCTTAACGACTGAGCCACCCAGGCACCCCTATTGTGATAGCTTCTAACCTTTGTTTTATTAGCCACTACAGTTATAGTCAGCCGTCCAGACAATTTACTTCTTGTTGGACAATGGCAAAGCCATATCCATACACCTGGGAGGTTTCTTGTTAGAAAAGCAAAACAATAGAAACAGAAAGGAAATGAGGATTGGGCACTGATGTGTTTTGCAGCTCTGCTATTGAGAAGCATATCAGCAATAGAACTGAACAGAATTAGAAATGCATTCCCAGTCAAGCTGGTAACACTTTATTTAGAAGAATGCAGTATAAAAATTCTTGCACCTCCATAATACTGAGCTTCATTCATGGAAAGCTGAATGACAACCTGAAACTCTCCTTTCTGATTAGCTAGGTAAATGCATCCAAAGGAAATCAGTTCTCAGGGGCTTATTTTCTTAAAAATATAGAGTGATATAAAGTTAACACATATGTCAACAAAAGTATAGATTAGATAAAGATATCAGAATTTTCTCCAGATGACCCTGACTATTAAGATAACTGCAGGGCATAATATTTCATCATATATGTTCTAGTTTAGGAAATACAAAAAACTTTCCTTATTTTTGATAACACATTTTTGAGGAATCAGTAATTTAGAATAAGCTCTGGCTTGTATAGACTTGAAAATAAAATGATTTTCTTTCAAGCACTTATTTATTGAATAGTAGCTCTTAGAAAACTTATTAACTGGGGGCGCCTGGGTGGCTCAGTTGGTTAAGCGACTGACTTCGGCTCAGGTCATGATCCTGGAGTCCCTGGATCGAGTCCCGCATCGGGCTCCCTGCTCGGCAGGGAGTCTGCTTCTCCCTCTGGCCCTCCCCCCTCTCATGTGCTCTCTGTCTCATTCTCTCTGTCAAATAAATAAATAAAATCTTTAAAAAAAAAAAAAAAGAAAACTTATTAACTTGGGTCATTTTTACATTCCTATTGCCAACCCAAAGAATCATTTCTTAGCATGAATTTAAGTTTTTTTTATTCCTTATAGTCATATGTGCTTCTAAATAAAAGAGACAATACTTGAATATAGAAAGTATGTGAAAATGTGCCTATGTATGAATTGTAGTTTGCAATTATAACAGGGTATCTTACTCAACATGAAAATTGGAGTTCTCAGGGTAAAGGATTTAATCTAACAAATATATTTCTCAATAGGACTATAAAGGGAATACTAATTAATGTGCTAATAGCTATTCCCTGTTTACAGGGCATTATCCCAAGTCTTGAACTATAACAAACATACATGAAAATTAATGTTCACAGAGCAGAGAGAGAATACATTTCATTTCTAGAACTCTGCCTGGGAGACATTTCAATAAGAGATATTGCATAGGAAGTGGGTCCTGAAACTAATATTACATTATGTGTTAACTAACTGGAATTTAAATTAAGAAACTTAAAAATAAAGTGCTATTGAGTAAGACAAAAGAAATGGGTCTGAAAACATTATCTTCATGAAGTTTGAGACTAAAAGGCTTTATTTCTTATAAAATTTACTGTTTTTTAGACTACAGACACAACTCAGAGATCATCTCCATTTCCTACTGGGATTAAAGAATCTCAGAATCTTATTAGGGATCCTAGAGGTCAACTAGTCCAGTTTATATCATATGTATGAACCCTTGACAAATGGTTGTTTAATTGCTAATTGGATTTATTCAGTTAGGCATCTCATTAGTTTTTAAAGCAAAATTTCCCCATTTGATTGTCTTATCATTAGTTTAAAATTTTTTTTAATTTAGCCTGTTTTTCCTTGTTCTATCTTCTGAAGCCACTTAAGTATAAATTTTTTCCCCATAATTGTCCCTCAATTTTAAATGGATATGAATAAACATGCCTCTTTTCATATTGTCAAACTACATTTTCCCTTCCCTTTTAAATGTTACTGATGTGATTTGGTTTCCTAGAATTAAAGTATCATGGGGCTTCCACTTCCACTAATGTTGGATTAGGTAAATTTGACCAAACTTGCCACTGAAAACATATATTTTGGAGGAAAAAAATTAAAGCATTTTCCAAAACACATCAAAATGCTAACATGACCAGACAAGATGCTGAGGACCTAGAGAAGTAAAAAAAAGCACTTGGACAGCTTTTTTCGTGGATCACTTGTCCATGCATAAGAGACAGCTGCGACACTGAATTGTGCTTCTGGTGACCCTCAAAGGTATAGGAAGACAAAAACTCAGTGTCTGGGACTCACCAGTGGCTGCTGACTTGGATAAATGCCCTCTCTTTGGTCCTGAAGAAGCTAGTCTGTAAGCGTTGAATGGGGATAAACAAGCTTTATGATAGTATGCAGCCAAGCTTCACATCATCCAAGTGATCTAGAAAATCTTAAAACTTGAATTTGTATTACGATGGTCCTGGAGTGCTAGTGTTCCCAAGCGTCAAGCATCTGAGTGAAGCAAAAGAAAATATTCCCTGAAGGCAAATTTTACCATCTTAGAACTCAAATTGTTTCTACAAATATTTTTTTCCAAATATGGCATCAATGACTACTTAAAAATAGGCACAAGGAAGAGACCAGACAACCTGAGAAAGAAACATAGGAAAACACAGAAAACAGAAATATAAAGATTAATGTATATGGGTTCTCCAAAGAAACAGGACCAAGAGGATACACACACACACACACACACACACACACACACACACACACACACACA
>NC_058411.1:37155851-37184357 GCF_002201575.2 Neomonachus schauinslandi | reverse complement strand
CACACACACACACACACACACACACACACACACACACACACACACACGCCCTACTGGTTTTATCCTCTTATATACAAGAGGAGGTTTATTATAGGAATTGGCTCACATGGTTATGGAGGCCAGGAAGTCTTAAAATCTCCTGTCTGCAAGCTGGAGAACCAGGAAAGCCAGTGGTATAATTCAGTTCAGGTCTGAAGGCCTCCAAATAGGAGGGTGAAAGTGGTAGGTCCAGATCTGAGTCTGAAAGCCCAAGAACCTGAAGCAGCCATGTCCTAGGGCAGGAGAAGATGGATGTCTCAGCTTAAGCAGAGAGAGCAAATTCACCCTTCCTCCATCTTTTTGCTCTGTTTGGGTCCTCAACAGATTGGATGATGTTCACCCACACTTGGGAGGGCCATCTGCTTTGTTTGAGAGTAATTCAAATGCTAGTCTCTCCCAGAAACACCCTTGCAGACATACCCAGGAATAATGTTTTACCAGCTATCTTGACATCCCTTAGTCCAGTCAAGTTGACACGTAAAATTAACCATCACCATTAGAGATATTGGAATTATCATGGATTGTAAAACAAGTACCCTTACTATGTACAAGCAGATAAAAGCAAAGTTAAATTTTGGCAGGGAACTAGAAACTATAAAAAGTAATATATATTTGTAAGAGAAAAATTCTGTAACTATAAAACCAGAACATTAAAACCGTTATAACTATATCCCTTATGTTTAAGAATGTAGAGAAAACCGTAAACATGTTAAAGAATGATATGAAAGAATAAAGACCCAAATATATCCTCTAGAGATGAAATATCCATGATTTGGCTCCCTGGTTCCCACACTCATGTATCATTTCTTTTGAGAACACAGTGTATAGTCTCTAATTTAATGCTTATACTGTATCCTGAAGGATGACATCCCATCCTTTTAGAATGCTACCTCTGAGCTGGTATTTTAGCTACACTTTTCAAAGGGCATTTCAGTGCTTTATAAGACTTGCTCCTTTGGGGTTGTGTAGTCAGGGAACAGTGGGCTCTATAAATGATATGACCTTATGTTGGCCTACCCCCACATCTCCTCTTCTGTAAAGTGGGTCCCTTGATTGCTAGGCTTTGTGGGATTCTATGCCTATAAGGCATTTCTGTAAACTCCCGGGTGATAGTACTGAGGGTTTTTTTTGCATAGGAAAGAAAAACATACCTAGAGTACTTCGGTATCCCTGTTAATATAAATCATTGGCCTTTCTAGGATGAAGAGGCCAATGTGGTGAACTTGTCACCAAGTTGTCAGTTGATCTCCAGGAATTTTGCTATATTAGAGGAACGGCGTTGTTAGGATACTGAGAAGCATGAGTAGCTGCATTTTCTTTGGTAAGTGGGAGTCCATACTGTTGGCTCCATCCATAGCCTCTGTCTCTGTTACTGTGTCTACTGTTCTCATGTGCCAGTAGTGATAGTTCTAAGGTGATCGATAACAGAAGGTAACATCAGTGGTCCAAGACGTTTTGATAGTGTGGTTGTTCAGTGCCTCTTTCATGGTAGATGCTTCCTCATGGAAGTTGATGACTTTGTGTTCAATCCCATTTGTTTATCCATGTGATTCTATAGCAGAATTCCTTGTCTCTGGTCATTCAGTCTTTTTCATTCCAGGCCTCTGGCCATTCATTCAGGCTGTTGGTCATTGACCAGAAATTTGCATGTATCCTCACCTAGGGCCACTTCTTCCATACACAGTGGATGATCAAATGCACTGTGTCTCTGTTCTTTGGAGAAGTTTTCATCTCCAGTCTTTCAAGATCCCCCTGAATGTGGCTTTAATGCAGCCACGGTCAATTTGTAGCTTGTGTCTGCTTACTAAGCTAGCCTATTCTAAACTAAGTTTGGGCTTTTTCCTCCTCCTCCTCTAGCTGGTCATATGGGATACCCCTCCCCTCCCCAACACACATATACACAAACAACCAATTCAGCCAACGATATGAACTGGAGAAGAGATATTGGTCCATCTGTGTCAGATAATATGGGGGCCTAGGAACATGTTTAAATAGCTTCCTTATGCCTCCTGGTCCTCTGTGGGATCAATCTAACATGTATCCAATTGTATAATTTAACGGGTCTGACAGAACCCAGGTTATGATGGACAGTTCCAGGCTCAGTCACCTGGTATTCCATGGTAAACTATTTCATTTCTACCAGATTTGAACTAACATACCAGGAATTGTTCTCCAAAGGCATACATAATTCTTTGACTTGTTTCAGAATCCCAATGGCCTTGGTGAAGTGATGCATCTTTGGTATCCTTCCATGGGACACAATCTTTTGTTGGGCCTTCAGGTTTCATAGCTTATTCATCCCAGCATGCCCACATTTTTCAGCTTCTCTATTTTTTTCCTTCACTGTCTGAGAGGGCAATTCAGTCATCTCTGCATCACTTAGTGTTGGCCATTGCTTTCTCCATGCTTCTAATAGCCACTTTAACAATAAGTTTGCCTGATCCCCTGGAGTCCCTGCCTTAGGAAATGCCTTGAGAAAGTACCTCAAAGTCAAAGAATTCTTGCTGATCCCATCTTACATTCTTGATCAGTCATCCTCAAAACCCAATCCCAGGGTATTCACCTGGCTCTTTCTAGTATATACTACCTAATTCTTTTTTCCTCTCTTATCATGCCCAATAAAATTCCAGTCTGTTTTTTTCCTGGGATTTAACCCATTTATTGTCCTAGCTATCAGTAGAGCAGGTAGAAATAGCATCTGAAGGGAACACTTGTTGCTTTGCTTAGAGCAGCCTCTGTGGCATCTTCTAATGGATGAGAAATGCTAGCTCTTACTAAGAAAGGATGGGCTTCCTCAGCAAGCTCTATGGGTTCAGGGCATTCTGCAGAGCCAACTTCCTCAGAGGCATCCACCCAGATGTTCCCATCCCTCGTTTTTAGGTTTTTCCAACCAGGACTCTACCTTTGGCATTGCAGATTCACTTTATGAATTTAAATGTCTTTGTTTTGTGACTATGAGATTTTTAGTCTGCTGCTTCGCAGTGTCTGCTTTTGTACTGGAGGAGGTAAAATCTTTGTAGGCAACCAAAGAGGTCCTTTGTTAGAGATATACTGCTTGTTAATGGCCCCCAATTTCTCATTATCCCTCTGTAGAAGATGATAGTAACAAATCAGCCAACTCTGGTGTTGGCAGTGCAGTGGAAATGCATGTACTAGTGCCCTCCTCCACCTATCTTTCAAACACCTGAACCTTCTCACCTACAGAGGCCTGGAAAAAGTGGCTCCTCCACTAGGATGTTTTCCTAGGTAACCATCAATGAAACTTTCAGCAGTTGAGCTGCCTGCTTATGCCACAAACTCTCCATATTCCACATAAGATGGTGTCCTCTTCACCCACTAGACATTGTGTGGCCTTAGCATGAATGTTGATGGGGATCCAGAGAAGTAGTAGCTGAGGCCGTCAGTCAGTTATACTCCTTGCAGCAGGAGATCTGACTGGTGTGTTTACGTGACTGATGCACAAGATAATATATAAAATTGATTAAAAAATTAAAAATAGAAATACCATGTGATCCAATCTTTCCACTATTGAGTATTTCCCCAGGGAAAATGAAAAGACTAATTCAGAAAGATATATACACTGCTATGTTTATTGCAGCATTATTTACAATAGCCAAGACATGGAAGCAACCTAAATGTCTATCAGTAGATGAATGCATAAGGAAAATGTGGTATATATATGTAATGAAATATTACACAGCCATAAAAAAGAATGAGATTGTGCCATTTGAGACACCATGGATGGACCTAGAAGGTGTTATGCTAAGTGAAATGAGTCAGACTGAGAAAGGCAAATACCATATGATTACACTTACAAGTGAAATCCAGAAAAATGAATAAGCAAAGCAGAATCAGAACTATAAATACAGAGAACAAACTGATGGTTGCCAGAGGGAAGGGGGATGGGAGCTTAGGCAAAATGGGTGAAGGGGAGAGGGAGATACAGGCCTCCAGTTATGGGATGAGTAAGTCCTGGGAATAAAATCAGAGCATAAGGAATACAATCAGTGGTATTATAATAGCAATGTAGTGGGACAGGTGGTAGCTAGATTTGTGGTAAACATAGCATAATGTAGAAACTTGTCAAATCACTGAGTTGTATGCCTGAAACTAATGTAACATTGTGTGTCAACTATACTAAAAAAAATGGAGACCATTCTGAGAAGAAAAAATATGAGTTTTGTCTCTTTATTCATTAACTGTCACCTGTTCTATCCCATTCCCTTATCTTTTTTTATTCCAAATAATGGTACCTAGCAACTATGACATGGTATCATTATGGTTATTATTCCTCTCTTCATAGATGGATAAATAGATTTTTTTTAAGATTTTATTTATTTATTTGAAAGAGAGAGAGAGCAAGAGAGAGAGCACGAACAGGGGAAGAGGGAGAAGTAGGCTCCCTGCTGAGCACGGAGCCCAAGGTGGGGCTCCATCCCAGGACCCCGGGATCATGATCTGAGCCGAAGGCAGACGTTTAACCAACTGAGCCACCCAGGCACCCCTAGATAGATTTTTTTTTTAATAGCACTGAGTCTTTGGAGTTTGAGGGGAAAAAAGAAAAAGATGACCTTATGACTTGATTTAAAGAACTCTTCTTAATACTCCAGTATCTTGTAGAACTATCAAGGAGTTAGTGTCAAAATAAAATAAGAGAAATTTCATTCAGTGGTCAGATGATCTATCATTCAATGCTAGAGAGATAACTGGAATAACCAGAAAGGGTAGGCAAAAAACTAAAAATGAAAACAAAGTGCGGAAAGAAAACAACACTTTGAGTTTCAGGTGTTAAATATTCCTTGTCAAAAGAAGCATTTAACATTATTCATTATGGATGGCAGGATCCAAGAACTTAGGAATGATTACCTTTTCCTCAGAATGAATTTGTATATAAAATTTAATACAGGAAGCCAACCCTGGATATTTTTGAATTCTATTAAAAATTTTAGAATATCGGAAATTATACTAGTCTAGTATAGCCATATTTTATGATGTTTCACCAAATCTTTGCTCTATTTCTTTAATACTGCTTATCTCAAGGTTCAAAGGTCTTTTAAACTTTCAGTTTCCAATTGCTTAAGACAATTTATTACCTTTTTAAAAAAAATATTTGCTGTGTTTGGTGGCGCTGGTTGAACCATTTGTTAGGCAGATTTTTTTTTTTTTAAGATTTTATTTATTTGACAGAGAGAGACACAGAGAGAGAGGGAACACAAGCAGGGGGAGTGGGAGAGGGAGAAGCAGGCTTCCCGCTGAGCAGAGAGCCCGATGCGGGGCTTGATCCCAGCACCCTGGGATCATGACCTGAGCCAAAGGCAGATGCTTAATGACTGAGCCACCCAGGCGCCCCTAGGCAGATATTTCTATGTCAGTTTCTGTAAGAACATTAACCACCATTAAGTTAGAAATTTCATAGTTTGAAAGAAGAGAAAAAGAGTTAAGATCCATGGCTGCTGATGTGCTGTTTAACAGAAATTTTCAAAAGAGGTTGGCTAATTTATAAGAGTGATGTTTCCAGATTTCTAAAATGTTCTTATATTCCACTGAAACTATCATGCTTTCTCATAGTGTCTTACACAACTTTTCCCTTCTCTGGTTAACAGTCTTTAAAGCATATTAACCCACTTTAAAAAATTAAACCCAAGAGAAAAGAAGAGCTTGCCTCAGTTCCTCATGTCCCCCAAGAGGCCAACAGGGTAGACTGAGTAAAGAATCCTCCTTAGAAAACCACATGAAGGGGCACCTGGGTGGCTCAGTCGTTAAGCGTCTGCCTTTGGCTCAGGTCATGATCCCAGGGTCCTGGGATTGAGCCCCACATCAGGCTCCTTGATCAGCAGGAAACCTGCTTCTCCCTCTCCCACTCCCCCTGCTTGTGTTCCCTCTTGCTGTGTCTCTCTCTGGCAAATAAATAAATAATCTTAAAAAAAAAAAAGAAAGAAAACCACATGAAGTCTAGGCCAAACGGAAGATAAAAATAGCTAAAGCCAATGCCAAGAAATTATCGTAATATAGTTTGCACATCTTGGGAGCTAAATCTTCAGTGGGTAAAATCCATGTTTTGTGCTTGTCCTACACAACTTCTGGTTGATTCAGTTGTTTTTAAGGTGAGCTCTGATCTTCGTAGGTATTTTTAGAAGCATTCTGTCTGTTCTAACAAAACCGAAATCACTTATTCAAACTACATAGAAGTAATTTTGGATAGCAGAAAGTTGTTTTCCTTTGCCATGGGCTTACCCTAAAATCTTTAGTCTCCCAAAAGTACACTCTCAGACAACAAAGAAGGCTAGGAAAAATAGCATGCATTTCTCAGTGTGAAGCCACTCCTTCAAGGAGCATTTTGTATTTGTGGTGTATCATTTGTATTCTGATTTTAAACAGAATAAATGTTTAAAAGTACAATGATGGGGCATGGGTTTTCTTTCGTTAAGTGGTATTTATTTTTAAAAAATTCATTTCCATATGAAAATGCTTTTTATGTATATTAGGTCCCTGTTGGGTGATCTTCTCTACTTAATATTTGATATTTGCTGCCATATCACTAAGAGTTAATGTTTCTTTGCATATAAATACAAACTTAGTTTAGAAGGTGAAAAGGAATCATTCTGCTGGGCTAGACAAGTCAGAGGGGACAGCAGTGAATTTACCCAGGTGGTAGCAAGAACAGGGGGATTAGCATATTATGCTAATGAGGTGTGCTCCACTCCCAGGCTCTTGGAGACTTGTTGCTAAGCAATATCCACTACAGCAGTGTAAAAGATATGAAAACATAATTCAGTTATGGAAACAATAAAAGCCGTTACCATTTTCAAAGGAGGTTGCAGTAATACATAATTTCAGACCAAAACCACTCTAGAGCTCATATGAGGGTTGCAGAGCAGTAACAAATTATTCAGATTTATGAAGGGGTGGTGTGAGATTAGCACGAACTTGATAAAATCGGTTTAAGCCTCGTTGCCATCCATCACTCCCACGGTGCACGACAATAACCATAAACACAATAACATTACAGGGAACCACACACACACAAGAGATTTATATCACCAATATAATGCTATTAGATCAAAACTGGGTTTAAAGTTCATTCTTTGTAGGTTGGATGTTTCATTCACATGAAATTGCTTCTAAAGTGAACAGGCATTTTCCATGAAAAAATAAGATTAAAAACATCAAATATGTCTAACAGTTCAACTTTACATACACAAATGCATTTCTTTTAAACAAATATTTTTGGTTACAGAACTCAAAATTAACTAGAATTCTATCTAGTTCACTCTTAGGATTAGCTTTTATTTTTTTAAGAAGAGGGATATAATAAGTAATTTGGTGGCGGAACTGTGGGTTTCCTTTAATGTATTTATAATATAATAAGTGATAACCAAGGGTAATAAGTTTGTAAAAAGAAATTAGTCCCTGAAGGAGGATATATTGTTATTTGTAGTCATGTAGGGTCTACCTTAATTGTGTTGAGAAACTATGAGGCATACCACAGAGACAAAGTACATTCTCACTTGGTCATTTTGCTCAGATTTAAACATGGACTTTTCCTAGATTGCTGAATGTTGAGGTCCTCTCTAAATGGGAATGATCCATTTATAATTTTATATATGCTTTACACATTGCTTGTCATCATCTCTAAATGTAAATGTGGCCTTCGTTAGGGTTATTAACTGTTGCAGATTTATAGAATACCAGAAATCACTGTTTGAACTATTCTAAAAATTTTTGATGTGTGTCTTAGATTCCACCAGGATAATAATTTGACAAAACAACAGGTGTGTTTTTCTACTTCTACCCACAAGCATCCTTTATTCATGTGTGAAGGTGTGACATTGCCATTTGTCTCGGGGGAGAGTTGTCAGGATTACACATTTCTAGCACCTATAATAAATTTTCTGATTTCACTTGAAGGAAAGATTTAGGGAGAGGAGTAGTCCAGCCAGCAGCACCTGCATTACCCAGACTAGATAGAACTCTGAGCTAGGGAAGAGTGAAGAATTAGGAGAGGAAGCAGGAGTTTACCTTGAAGTTTTTTTCTTACACCCTTTGGAAATTTCTGATAGAAGGAGACACATGAAAAAAAAACCCTCAAAGTTGAGGATCTGAAAGTAGGAGAGACCTATGTCTCTTCAGGCTCATTGGATCTCTAGTAAAAATCAGCCTCACCAAAGTCTCTCACATCTTGGCACAAGGACGATAAAAAAAACCACCATGTTTTTAGAGAAGAGTGAGACCTTGCTCATGTAGGTGTCTCCTCCTGCCTCAGAAAGACAAGGGTATACAGTGAAATCTTTTCTGTGTTCCTGGGATGGGCACAGAATGACTAAGGGAGAACCGGCATCTCTGAAGAATCTGGTGGTCAGATCAAGGAGGTAGCAAAGTGGCATACATGACTTCATGGTCAGAGGCTGGATGAGACCTGGGAGGATTACACAGGGATAGAGGCACATGACTGAAATCTATGACCGGTAACTGTGCTCCACAGCAAGGGCCATTGTGCACATAGTGCCCACCCAAAGATCAAGGAGAGCTAATAACTCTGCAGCCGGAGGAGACAGCTCCTTTATGGAGCACTTGCAACCTGACAGTGTATATACATGGAAATAGATTAGCCCCCTCCCCACCAACCACCCCATGACCGACAGCTCCCAGCTTTGAGATAAGTGGCATTATCTTTTCCTGGAAGACACAACTTTTAAAGACGTGTGAGAAGATTGCTTAACATCTTGGTCAAGCAATTTTAAACAATTAATTTCACATTCTACCTAAAACTTCCTCTCTTTTCTGTCCCCCAACCCAGGCAAAGTTTGTCTCTTGGGGAAAGGGATGTTATCTGTTTTATTATTCCTCCTCACACTCCAGGGTTTTGAAGGAGAAGAAGTGTGATCTAGGTCAGGGCAAGCTCCTCCTTTTATTCTCTCTTTCCTTCCTTCCTTCTCTTCCTTTTTCTTTCTTTCTTCCTTACCTTCTATTTTTTCCCTTTTTTCCTTCTATTCCTCTTCTTGCTCTTTTTCTTTTCCTTGCCTTCCTTCCCTCCATCCTTTCTTACAATATCTCTTTATTCTTGCATATAACAAAGGTGGTCATATGTCCTGGTTTGCTAGGACAGTTCCAGGTTTTACCAGTTGTCTTTGTGTAATAATGCCCATCTACTTTTACTTTCAAAGGTATACGAGTTTGGAATATTAACTGCATAGTCATGCCAAGTGATACATATAAAGAAAGGTAAAAAAATATAGAGAGATATATAGATAGATAGATAGATATAGATAGATAGATAGATATATAAATGCATGACTCAGTGAATAATCCCAAGATAACATTTGTGTAGTTCCCACACAAATCAAGAAATAGAACATGGTCAGTATTTGGGGAATCATTCAGTTCTTCTCCAAGTCACTATAAAAGGTAACTATCATCCTTACTTCCAACACTATATTTTAGTTATACTTATTTTTTAATTTTTGTAAATTTCTTATTTTATGAGATTCATTAATGTTATTGAGTACAATTAGAAGGCATTCATTTTCATTGTGGTATAATCAAATAGATTTTTTTAAAGATTTTATTTAATTTTTTATTTGAGAGACAGTGAGCAGAGAAAGGAGCAGAGGGAGAGGGAATCTCAAGCAGACTCTGCACTGAGCATGGAGCCCAATGCTGGGCTCAATCTCACAACCATGAGATCATGACCCAAGCTGAAATCAAGAGTCAGACACTTAATCCACTGAGCCACCCAGACACCCCACTGGGTTTTGTTTTTTTTTAATGTATTCTGTTTTGGGTGGTTGCATAGTTTCTAGTTTTAGACTATTACGAATAATGCTGCTATGAACAATTGTATACAGGTTTCTTAGTACACAGACTCTTTTTGGATAAATACCTAAGAGAGGAATTGCTCAGACATAAAATACAAACATATTAGTAGCTAATGTTAGGCTGGTATATAATAATGTGGCTGATTTTTTGTACATGCTTATTTAAGTCTCAAAATAGCCCTTTGAGATACACACATACACACACGTATGTACGTATGTTTTTGTTTATTTAAAACTTACAGATGAGAAAACCGAGACTTAGACATGTTATATATCATGCTATAGATCAAACAACTAGTAGGTGGAAGACGTTAAACTAAGTAATCTGACTTAGAGGTACCATGCTTAAACATGAGGCTTTATTTCCTTCCATACATGAAAAAAACTGCTAGTTGCCTGTCCACCATCTATTCTCCCTGTCTTCCTAATCAGCAGAATCCTGATCTCCTCCAGGAAGCTAAAACTAAATTTCCTAATCTTTCATGCAACTAGGGGTATTCGATGAGATATAAGCAAAAGCTTTGAGTGAGAATTCTGGTAAAGGCACTTAAAGGGGGTAACTCTGTTGTGAGAAACATCCTTCGTCTTTTTTCTGCTTCCTTTTTCTTCCTGTCCAAAATTTTGAGGTGATGGCTGGCATTTTAGCAGCCATTTTGGACCATGAGCAGTCCCTGAGGTTAGTTCATGTCAGTTTTTGTTTCATGTATTTTGAGTCTCTATTATGAGATACATGATCATGTGGGATTGTTATATTCTCTTATTTAAGTTATCATTGTAAAGTGAACTTTTATTCTTGGTGTTTTAGTTTCCTAGAACTACAGTAACAAATTACCACAAAGTAGGTGACTTCAAACAACAGAAATTTATTTTCTCACAGTTCTGGAGTTAGAAATCAAAGTGTGGGCAGAGCCATGCTCCCCTCAAAATCTCTGGGGAAGAATTTTTCCATGCCTCTTCTATCTTCTGGTGGTTGTCAGCAATCTTTGGTGTTTTTTGGCTCGTGGCAGCCTAACTCTAATCTCTGCCTGTGTCTTCACATAGTCATTTTTTTCTCTTGTCTCTGTACCCATATTTTCCTCCTTTTATAAGGGTACCAGTCGAATTGGATTTAGAGTCCATCTTAAGTTGACTAAATCTACAAAGATCTTATTTCCAAGTAATGTCACATTCACAGATTCTAAAGTGAATTATTTAAAAGATTTTAAACAAGAGTGTTTTTAAAAGATAGAATTTTATTTTCCCCTTACATTAAAGAAGTCTGAAGAAAGCATTTCAGGGCAGATAAGGCAGCTTCATGTCCATCAGGGAGCCCGGCTCCTTTTATTCTCTGATGTCATCCTTAGCACATGCCATCCATCCTCATGTCAACACATTATCACAGAATGGCCCTTACTGCACTAGCCTTCATTTCCCTTTCCCAGATAACAGGAAGAAGGGGTAAGATCAAAGGCCTCCCTACTAAATCATCTTTAAAAAAAACTTCCAGAAACCCTACCCAATGATTTCCACGTACTGCTTTCCTTTTTTTGAAATTTTATTTTAATTCAGTTAATTAACATAGTGTATTGTTAGTTTCAGAGGTAGAGGTCAGTGATTCATCAGTTGCATATAACACCCAGTGCTCATTACATGAAGTGCCCTCCTTAATGCCCCTCACCCAGTTACCCCATCCCCCCATCCACCTCCCCTCCAGCAACTCTGTTTGTTTCCTATAGTTAAGAGTCTCTTATGGTTTGTCTCCCTCTCTGTTTTTGTCTTATTTTATTTTTTCCCTCCTTTCTCCTTTGATCATCTGTTTTGTTTCTTAAATTCCACATATGAATGGATAAAGAAGATGTGATACACACACACACACACACACACACTAGAATATTACTCAGCCATCACATACTGCTTTCAGTCATCCCTCTCTGCAAGGGAGTCTTTCAACGATCCCTTTGTACAAGCTAAAAGAAATACAGTTTTTTAAACTGAGCACATTGCTCCCTGATGGCACAGGCAGCTGTTACATAAGAAGATATCGAAGATGGAAAGAGGATAATCACTGAGCAAACTTTGCCGTGTAAGTATCACTATTCACAATTATATATTTATGTGATCACTTAATGTCTGTTTTCCCCCCTTAGAATATAACTTACAGAATGCAGGAATCATTTTCACTTTTTTTTGATCAGCCCCTTTCATAAGAGAGTCTTAATAAATATTTGTTAAATGAGGTTTATTGCATAATATTAAATTGTTCTCAGTATAGTCTCCCCTTATATATTCTTGTGATTTGGATCATATAAAGTCACTCTTTGGATGGTTCCCAAAAATGGATACCATGGCCCACATGGGATTTAACCAATGCGGATATAAATGCTTCTTCCTTTTAATAAAAGACTTTAGTAGGAAATTTATGTAAAGGCATTTCATAGCTCAACAGTTATGCATTCAAATTTTCCAGTGTCTATAAAGTACCTGATCCACCCTCAACTGCTTTGGCATTCCAAGTCTGTCTCACATTAATATTCATATTGGGTTTCAAGAAAGACATTTGCTAAGTTTAGAACCTGCAATAACTCATGAGCTAAAATAATTTTTAATTAAGCACCAAACTTTGTAGGCCCAGTTCATTTACCCTTGGAAGAATGAAGCTTTCAGCAGAACAGCTTATATAGCTGATTATAAAAGCTGTAAGGGTTCCCAGGACAGAAGATGAGTCCAAGAAAGAAAACATCCCGACAGTGATCTAATGATCTAACTGTAAAAGACTCAGATGTGTAATAATAGATGTTCCTCCAAAATGCAGTTTTTAAAAGCCAGATGGAAAAATGGCATGAGTCAAGTATATTCTGCAATTTTAACAAATTTTAGGTCCAGTTGGGAAGAATTTAGGTGAGGCTAGGCATAAAATACTAGTAAAGGATATTTCCAGAAGGACAGAATCAGTGTCCTATGCACCTGCTTCTATGGACTAGATCCCTCAGGCAGCCAAGATGTTGTTATTCTGGCCCACAATGATTTTTGTTGCTTTAATTTATGAAAATGCTGTACTAACTAAAGAGATCCTGAAGGTCACCACTCAAATACTCATGAAGAGAGAGGCTGACATGTGGCATAGTTTCTGCCAACATATAACTGGTGACCCTGACAGAGTCACTTTCATCTTCCTTATCTTAAAATCCTTGTCATTGTGGGCGATGAAAAGAGAGCCACCACCAGGCAAAGTCTGAAATAGGAGTTCTAATGAAAATGAAGGAACAAAATGAAATAAGCAAAATGAAACCTCCCCAAAGAAACTCACACTCAGCTAGTATTGATTACATGCTCTCTACATATGGGGCACTGTGATAGATGCTGGGGCTGTAGTGGTGGCTAAAAGAGACATGATTCCTGCCCTCAGGAATTTACATCTACAAAGGACCAGACCCCTAGGGAAGGAAAAGAAAGCCCAGAGCCACCAGATTTCCAGCCCAAATTTTTCATTGTTTGGTACAGTGTATTTAAAACAAGAAAATGATGGGGTGCCTTGGTGGCTTAGTTGGTTAAGCGTCTGACTCTTGATTTTGGCTCAGGTCATGATCTCAAGGTCATGAGATTGAGCCCTGCATTGGGCTCCACACTGAGCAGGGAGTCTGCTTGGGATTCTTTCACTCCTTCTCCCTCTGCCCCTCTCCCTGCTCATGCTCTCTCTCTCAAATGAATAAAATGAAATCTTTAAAAAAAAATAAAACAAGAAAATGATGGAAACAGCAACAGAACTTGTAAGAATTACCAAAGGAAGCTGCTTCCCTAATGCCCTTAAAGGTGGATTTGAAAGCTAAACATCCTGTTCATTAAGAGCCTAAGACTCTCTGGCATAAATGCATGCATGAAGACCCAAATGCTTATCCTTGTTAGGCTGTGTCAGAAAGATTCTATTAATTCCAGTTAATGATGCCATTTGGGGGTGCATATGTGTTGATTGTATATCTTTTTTTTTTCTTTTTTTTCTCTTTTTTAGAGGGAGGAGGGAGAGGGGCAGGGAGAGAAAGAATCTTAAGCAGGTTCCATGCCCAGCACAAAGCCCGACTCAAGGCTTGATCTCACGACCCTGAGATCCTGACCCGAGCCAAAGTCAAGAGTTGGACACTTAACCAACTGAAGCACCCAGGCACCCCAGGTCATATATCTTCTTGAGGGTAAACTGAATAAGCAAACTAACAGGCTTATCAGCATTCTAGGAGCAGGCACCAGTAAACCTCACAGAGACGCTGTGGACAGAGAGTTCTTTTGTCCCATGTAAAGGTTTCTAACATTTTCTAACTTTATTTTCTGTTGACAGAGCGGATATATTTTGTAACTTTATTAAAACCACAAAAAGGAAGAAATTTGTATGCTCCATGGGTGCTTTGTTCAGTAATATTCAGACCTCAGGTTGTTCTATAAAAAGGACTATATGAACTTTACTTAAATCACAGGATGCTATATTTTCAGAGATGGTTGTCCAATCCCACCCCATAGGCCAAGATAAACTATAGCATCCATCAGCCACACAATTACCACAACAGAAAACAGAAACACTGTTGCTTTTTTTTTTTTCAGATGAACCAATGTACAGCAAAAAATGTCTAATGTTGAACAACCCAGAACTACACTGTAACAGGTCACCTGGGCTCAGATTTGAAGCTATACAAGTATTGGAAATAATAAATTCTTTGCTTAGAAGAAAGATAAAAGGATTTCTCCCTTTTTATCAGGATGGAAAGAGGCTCTACACAATACCCTTTAAAAAGTAAAAGTCACGATAACCTTCTTTAAGAAAATTGGAAGAATACTGTTTAGCTTATTGAGCCAGTTTTCAGAATCCACAACATACAACAGAATTTACAATTTGAATAGGAAGGAGTGCACCTCATAGTTTACAAGGACATCCTTCTTGTAAATGCAAAACTACTTGAAGTATTTGAAATACCACTTTTAGTAATAGGGTTGACTGAAGGGAATGGAGGTCCTTTCTTTGATAAGATGTTTCACAATTAATTGGTGTGTGTGTGTGTGTATATATATGTGTGTGGATATATATATATACATATATATATATTTCTTTAGTCTCTCCAGCTGAATGTGGCCCTTCCATTCAGTAACCATTTTGATTTGCAGTTTCCACATCCTCTGGAAAAGCCCATTGGGCTAGCAGACTGTAAAATCCAGCTCTGTGATTTCTCTTGTATTTACTCCTACTCACATTTCTTTTCTGAATCATCAGAATTGCAGCTTCTGAGGCTTGTGGGTTAACTTCAGTGACATCATTTCAGAATCATTCTAAAACAAGACTGTCCACTTCTCCAGAGATTTCCATACAGGGGAAAAATTTTTTTATATCTGTAAGGACACTGCTTTACCATGAAGCTAGGGAAAACACCTAGAGTGACTGTTGTTATTTAATATTATGAGAATTTTTAACTTGCGTGATATTATGTGAAAATATGTATCACAGTAATAAACCCTGAGATGGGTTCAGTGAACACTTAGGAACAGCCCACCTTTCACTCCCATTGATCATTGTCTTTATTTTTGTTGCTTATATTGGGAAAGAAAAGTTTATAGCAACCTGGATAGAGCTTAAATATTAAATTCACAAAATATACAATATAATTAAAAACAATGTTCAGATCATTTTTTTCTTCCTGACAAATTCTAACCAGTAGAATATCTGACAGGTAAAAATAATGGCCATGATTTACATAATTCATGTAGCATTTAATTATCTCTTTAGGCAAAAATAAGTCATGGATTTGAAATCCAGGTTAAGAGATGATGCTATGTTTTAAATTGATTTACAGTTTGACAGAGCCAAGTGATCTTTATCAGGAACAACAAAATTTTCAGAGCTTGTCTGTGATGAAGGGACTCATTTGGTTGAAGAAGGGAAGACTAGGGTAGGAGCAGGGACAGTGGGGTGAACATGGCTTGTAGTTAGGACAGGTCAACAGACGTGTTACCAGACTTTTTAAACAAGAGGACTGGATCTTTTTAATTGAAAATTTTTCTTGAGATAATTATAGAGTTACATACAATTGTAAGAAATAACACAGAGATTTCTATACAATTACCAGCTTTCTCCAGTGATAGCATTTGCAAAACTATGGTATAATATCACAACCAGGATCCTGACACTGTGTAACCATAGCTGCTTCTATAACACTATATAACTGATATCACAACCCGGATAACGATACTACATCGCATTACAGCTAGTTCTACAACACTATGTAACTGTAACTGTAGTATAATATCACAACCAGGATAAGACACTGTAGCAGGACAGCTAGTTCTGAAACCCTGTATGACTATAACTATAGTATAGTATAATACCACACCAGGATAATGATACACTGATTTCATTCAGATTTCCTCAGTTTTGCTGGTATGTGTGCACATGTGTAAGTGTATTTAGTTATATACAGTTTTATCACCTGTGTAAGTTTGTGTATCCACTACCAGAGTAAAGATTCTGAATAGTTTCTATACCACCAAATCCCGCGTATGTCCTTTAATAATCGCACTGTCTTCATCCATAACCCCTATCAACCACAACTCCATCCTTCATTTTTAAAATGGTATCATTTCAAAATGTTATATAAATGGAATTAGATGATATGTTGCCTTCTGACATTTTTTTTTTCTCAGCATAAAGGAGGGTCATCAAGTTATTGCCTGTTCCTTTTAATAGCTGAGTAGTAGTCCATGGTTTGAGTGTACTATAGTTTTTCACCCATTGAAAGGCATCTTTTTCAATTCCAGGTTCAGGCTATTATAAATAAAGCTGCTATCCATATTCATGTGCTCTGTGTGTGTGTGTGTGTGTGTGTGTACATAGTTTATATTAATTTGGGATAAATGCCCAAGAATGTCATTTTTAGATCATATGGTCCTTGCATGCTTAGTTTTATAAGAGAAAATGGATTTTTTAATTTACACTAAGAACACTTTTTCTTCTTTATTTAATTTTTTATTGTGGGAAAAACACTTAACATGAGACTTTTAAGTCTATAGTGCAGTATTTTTTAACTTTAGACACTATGTTTTATAACAGATCTCTAGAACTTATTTTTTTTTAAGGTTTTATTTATTTATTTGTCAGAGAGAGAGAGAGAGAGAGAACACAAGCAGGGGGAGCAGCAGGCAGAGGGAGAAGCAGGCTTCCCGCGGAGCAGGGAGCCTGATGCAGGACTCGATCCCACGACCCTGGGATCATGACCTGAGCCGAAGGCAGCTACTTAACCAACTGAGCCACCCAGGTGCCTGAAACAAAATCTTCTTACTTAATACAACTCTCATTTCCCACTCCCTGGGCCCCTGGCAACCACTATTCTACTCTCTGTGAGTTTGACTCTTTTAATAACTCAGGTGAAATCATGTAGTATTTGTCTTTCCATGTCTGGCTTATTTCAATAAGACTAGTATCCTCCAGGTTCCTCTATATTATCATATAAGGTAGCATTTCCTTCTTTGTTTAATGCTGAATAATATTTCATTATATGTATAAACCACATTTCTTCATTCATCCAGCAGTGGGTGTTTAGGTCATTTCCATATTTTGACTATTACAAACAATGTTACATAGAATATGCAAGTGCAGATATTTCTTCAAGATCCTGATTTCAATAATTTTGGATGTATACTCAGAAGTGGGATTGCTTGGTCATGTGGTCATTCTACCTTTAATTTTTTGTTTTCTATAGTGACTAAACAGTTACACACCCCCACAGTGTACAAAGGTTTCCCTTCCTCCATATCCTTGCAAACACATAATCTTTAAAAAAATTTTTTATGATAGCCATCCTAACAGGTGTGAAGTGCTATCTGGTGGGTTTGATTTGCATTTGCCTGATGGTTAGTGATGTTGAGCATTTCTTTTTGTATTTGTTATCTATTTATGTGTCTTCTTTGGAGAAATGTCTATTTAAGTCCTTGTCCATTTTTAATTGGGTGACTTGCATTTTTTTGTTATTGATTTGTAGGATTTCCTTATTTATTTTGGATATTAATTCCTTATCAGGAATATCATCAGGATTTTAATGAAGATAGCATTGAATCTGTAAATCACTTTGAGTAGTGTCAATATCTTAACAGTATTAAGTCTTCAGCCTACAAAGATGGAATAGCTTTCCATTTATTTGCATCTTCTTTAATTTCTTTCATTGATGCATTATCTTTCAGTGTACATGTTTTTCACTGGCTTTTTTTTTTAGGTGTATCTGTATATCTTATTTGAATATTTTTTCTTCCTTTTTTTAAATTTAATTTATTTTATTATGTTATGTTAGTCACCATATATTACATCATTAGTTTTTGATGTAGTGATCCACAATTCATTGTTTTCGTATAACACCCAGTGCTCCATGCAGTACGTGCCCTCCTTAATACCCATCACCGGGCTAACCCATCCCCCCACCCTCTCCCCTCTGAAACCCTCAGTTTGTTTCTCAGAGTCCATAGTCTCTCATGGTTCATCTCCCCCTCCAATTTCCCCTTCATTTTTCCTTTCCTTCTCCTAATGTCCTCCATGCTTGTTTTTCACCTGCTTAATTAAATTTATTCCCAAATATTTTATTCTTTTTGATGCTATTATAAATGAGATTGTTTTCTTAATTTTCAGGTAGTTTGTTATTAGCATATAGAAATGCAACTGCATTTTGTGAATTGATTTTGTGTCCTGCAACTTTCCTAAATTCGTTGAATAGTTCTAACAATTTTTTGGTGGAATCACTATAATCTGAAAGCAGGGAAAATTTTACTTCTAGTTGAAATCAACAGTATTTTTGACAGTTCATATTGTATTAGATAGGTGAAGATAGGCAGACTTAGGAGTGTCATTTGAATATAAATTGGAGACAAAGATAGTTATCTGGGCCTAGGGAGTAGCTTAAATGGTTAGTGCTTGGATAGTAAGATATTCCAAACTGTATTATGCTTGTCTTCATTGAAGACCTAAAATTTAGGTTTCTGTTTGGTCTAAAATTGAAAAAAAAAAAAAAAAGCCTGGAAATTGAATACACCTAAAGACTTGAGCTTTTTATGTAATTTTAGATGGATGATAATACACTATATATTATGTCAGCAAATTATAGAATAGAATCAAGGTCTCTTGATCCAAATTCTTAGTATTTTATTACTAACTACATAACTACCCATGTGGCCATGTTACACACTTATTAATTAAGCCTATAATATAAAATTGGCTGAAAGCTGCTAAAAACATTTGATACTACTGAATATAAAATATAACTGGGAAGAGAGATATCCACATTCATTTGCAGATACATGCTTAATATCTTCATAAGCCCAAGATTCACATTAAAAATGGAAGCATTCAAACCTCTCTATATTCTAATGTCTGTGAGTTTTACATTTTAAAAATATTTTGACATATTACTGTAATTCATTTTCCATTGACATAGGATGATTGACTAATGAGTTAAGGAGAATGGATTCAGCTCATCCATTTGATGTCTGTTTGTCCATTCATGACATGGTTATCGACTTGAACATGCTTCCACCTTATTTCTGAGGGAGTTCTGTCCCAAGGAGTTAAAGTCCTTGAAAATTCTGCTCCTCCCTGAACTCACTAGGGAATCCTAAATTCAGAAATCCTAAAATTTTTTTTTAAGATTTTTTATTATTTGAGACAGACAGAGATCACAAGAGAGATCAGGGGCAGGGAGAAGAGGGAGAAGCAGGCTCCCCACTGAGCAGGGAGCCCAACTTGGGGCTCGATCCCAGGTCCCGGGATCATGACCTGAGCCGAAAGCAGATGCTTAACGGACTGGGCCACCCAGGCACCCCAGGAATCCTAAAATTTAATCTCAATTAAAGCTATACTTCACTCTTAATGCACTGCCACCTAATGGACCAGCTAGTCTTAGGCAGCCCCACATTCTCAGTTCCATTCTTCCGTATCCCTCTTCCCTAAGCTCCTTCACCAAGAAATCACTACTGTTTCATGCTCACTCCCTGCTTAAATTCTTTGAAAATTTGGCTCCTGTGAGCCCTGGGGAGAATATATTTGTGTGGATGTGGTAATACGCATAAGCAAAACAAAACAAAACAAAACAATGGTCTTAAAGCTAGACAGGTCTAGATTCTGATTGTGCCCCATCCCACCTTACAGTCTGGGTAATTTGGACAAATTATTCATGTATTCTGTGACTCCATTTTTTAAAACTAATCAAAATGGGAATAATAATCTCTTCCAGAAAATTGTTTTTAGAAGGATATGAAATAATAAATGTGAAGCCATAAAGTAAGAATTAGGTGTTCAGTACATTCCAGTTCTCTTCCATACTTTTGCTATTGATATAAACTTAGAGCCACGTATTATAGACATTTGGTGGTTAAAAGCAGGTGCTCAGAAGACCACATTTTTCAGGGCACTTGACTGTATTCTTTAAAACTGTATTTATATAAATCATACTTCACTAAAGCTGATTTCAAAAGGGAGGATACTTGGAAACAAGCTAAACTCAGAATGGCTCTAGACTTCTGCTACCTTCTTTTTTTCACTATGGATGCATATCCTCTTTTTTACAAGCACCCATGCTTTTCTCAGACAGGGATTAGAGAGTGACTTATTTACAATTTTCAAAGAGTATGAAAGGCTTCTCCACAACTGCTTAGACTCAGAATATCTTATGACTCTCCCTAATGACCCTTATTTTCAAAGTGTAAAAAAAAAAAAATGTTAGTGTGCCTTCAAGAACATCTTAGGTTGATTATTGGCTACTGGCTATTCCCTCCTCACTGCTCCGCAGTCAGTAAAGAGATACCCTAGTATGAATATGTTACTTAGTTCAATAAGTTTTGCTAGTTGGTCACCATCTTGGAAAATATATAATACATGAAATGAGTACATAAGATTTCAAATGATCTTTGTGTTAGGTAGACCCATGATCTCCATTTCCCATTGTTCACGTGCAACACTTTAATGGTATCAACCAACAAAATATATGCATGTTCTATAAAACGCACAATACGGATTTATTCTGATCATGTTTTAATTGCCTATATTTTCCTATAAATAATGGAAAATGGCTCTCATTCTTTGCTATTTTACTCAATCTGACTGTTGGATCTCTTATTTTTTTAGGGGTGTGTGTGCACATGCACTTGTCTGTATTTACCTTTTCTTTGAGATGACAAATGGACTTCTTTATGTCTCCTATATTTAAAAAGATGCTGAATTTTATTGGCTCAAGTGCTTACTTTCCAGGAATTATTTTACAACAATTTTATCATTTCTTTATTTTTCTTGCCTAAAGGTACTCTATGAATTATTTCATTACTCTTCTGGTTACATGATTTGAAGATACAATAGATAAAACATATTCCAATGAATTTTTTTGTGTGTGTTTCTTCTTTTTTAGAGTAGCCTTTTATTGAATGTTTTTATATTACTAATCTAGGGCAAACTCATTTTTATTTCAGTTCTCTAAGCCTTGGATAACCACTGTCTTAAACAGTCCTCTGATAAAATAAGGACTAGATTTCTTATACTATATTTTGGAAAATTTCGATCTTATTCTATATTTTGTGTCCTAGATTTTGGATCATTCGTCAACTAGATGTTGGTATGAGGTTGATGAGAGAATAGTTGATTTTTGGTGGTAAAAAAAAAAAAAAGCTTTTAAGATCTCAACAGAGGCTAGTTTTCACTCCTTCTGGTGAATACTCCCTGTGGTGGACAGAGCCAGGAATCCTGAACTGTACTTCTCTCCCACTCTGCCTGCCCTAATTCCATCCATTCATTAAGATAAAGCTTGGATATTATCTTCTTCATTAAACTTCCTCATTCTGGCCATAACTGCTTTTTTCCATCTGCTGAATTCCCATAATCTTGGTTTATTCATCCCTTTTGGTACCCATCCTAATCTAAACTATAATATGGTAATTTGTAAACATTCGGAATCTCCCCCACTTGATTATAAAATTCTTTAGTAACATAACCATCTCTAACATACCGTCTGATCTCTCAAAGCATCAAATATACTGCCTTGTAAATAGATAATGGATGATCAAAGCATTTTATGTAGAATTTTTCTAATAAGGCTATACACTTTTTTAAGAATAAAAAACATGGCATTTCAAATGACCCTAGTTATTTAAATGCTTGTGTTAATTGTCCAGTCAAGTGTAACCCACATGGACTCCAGAGCTCTTATGGCCCATTGTCAGTACATCCCATTTAAAGAAATATTTGTCTGATTCTTAAACCTGTAAAGAATACTGTAGAATTTTACTGTGCCCTGAAGAGTGTCACAAGAGTTTTACACAGTACATGTAATAAGGGTTCCTAAAAATACTCTAGATATCTCTCTTTGCCCACAATTTCTCATCCATGACTTCAACTAAGAATCTTTCATTTTCTCCATAGAATTCTTTACAGTCAGGATAGCCAAACTATGTAGTTCCAGATAGCTGTGTGCATGCCATTATCTATGTGAAAAACTACTTCTGGAATTGTGCCATGTAGCACCTGTCCAACCGTATGCAGTATCCCTGCAATTATGCTATTCCCTATTCATTTATACCTTCTCTACATCATATTACTTCCACACAGAATCATTACACATGACTCTCACCATCTGCAACTGCCTGGGAAGTGCAATTCCTAGGGTAATCAGCTTTTCTCATGAGAATGGATGTCCCTTGCAATTCTGGTGAATAAGAGTCTCTACCTAACTAAACAAAAATCAGTTATAAGCAATATCCATCTCCTAGAAAACACCCTAGATTTACTTTCTGACCTTTAGCTGGAACAACCGTCCATTCATTCATCTATTCAATACCTGAGAATCTACTGTATATAGAGAACTATACTGTAGTTGAAAGTAAAATAATAAATGACACTGTCTGTGCTCTTGGGGGACTTAAAGCTCAAGTATGGAAGTCAAACAAACAAACAACTATATGTGATAAGTACTATTAGGAGAGTAGGCAGGGACTACTATGGAAATACAGATAAGTGATGGTGAACTCATCAGGGCTTGAAGGTCAGAGAAAGCATTCTAAATACTTTTCATTCATTTATTTAACAAGTATTTATTAAGCCACCTGTGGTACTAGGTTCTGGTGATACAAAGGTAAACGGATCTTCTTTCGACATCTGGTGAAAAATTAGCTAAATGAGGTTCTGAGAGGATTAATAAGGGTTCAGCACTAAGGAGTCTGGACTTTATCCTGAGGGAGAAGTGGAACCATTAATGACATTTAAGCTTGAGAGTAGCATAAGCAGATTGGTATGTTAGAAAGGTCATTTGGGATAGAACAGGTAAAACAGGGAGAGAATGAAATCAGAGAATCAGGAGACTATGGTAATACTTCAGCTATAGAAGGAGCACAGCATTGAAGAGTTGGAATTAAGGAGTGAAATCAGCAAAATGGAGAAATACCAGTTTTATACCATCATCTTCCCACAAAACATTGATTTTGACAATCATCCACAGAGTAGGGTACTTTTGTGGGAGTCTGGGAGTCTAGTGGAGAAGTTCCAGTGCACCATTAGAGAAAAAAATTCTGAGACTAGATACACTGAAGAGGTTAAGAACATTTTCACTTTACTCACTCCCACCCCAAGGAGGCACAGCTCAGTGCCCAGAGAGACTCCCTTGGCCCCCAGTTTCTCCCACGACAGAAAGTGAGAGTGCAGTGAGTGACTACCCAGCTTCCCTAGCTATGTGGGACACTGCCAAAGAGGCCCACTTATTTCTCACCCCTTGCACTCCTGCAAAGTACTGAGGTTATCTACATGACTGAGGGTCTATTAGAGGCTTTGAGCCCAAGTCAGCACTTGGAAATCATATAAAGGATGTGGATCCTACTAAACTCATTGTAGACTCCTTTAGGAAGGCTACCCACAAGCTGCTGGGGATACCACACCTGTGGACCCTCCCAACTGGCCCATGGATAACCACAGTAGTCCCTGCTCTTCATCTATGTACTCCCAATGTGATCAGCTTCCTGCATGCACCTCTGTGGGCAGCAAGTACAAGCCTTTGCGGATGTCTAGTGAGCATGAGAAGGAAGCTGACTTGACACTGTGGGATTGGGGGAGAACTATACAAATGAGCATTCAGGGCACTGCCCTAGGATAAAGAAATAGGAGGCTCTTAGCACTCAGCCTGGTTTTGTGGGATTGGGAGAAGGCATACATTCGTAAGAATTCACTTCAAAGAGGGAACAAGAAGTGTGGTACAGGCATATTTATAGAAAAGATCTGAGAAGCCTTAGAATCAACCCCTAGTAGAAATGACTGTTAAAGGCATTTCTTTCCGGAAGTCAGTAAAGACTAGAGGAGGTAATTGCTTCTTGAAATGCAAAGATAGCAATTAGAAGACTTTATTTTTTTTTTAAAGATTTTATTTATTTGAGAGAGAGAGAATGAGAGAGAGCACATGAGAAGGGGGAGGGTCAGAGGGAGAAGCAGACTCCCTGCCGAGCAGGGAGCCCGATGAGGGACTCGATCCAGGGACTCCAGGATCATGACCTGAGCCGAAGGCAGACACTTAACCAACTGAGCCACCCCGGCGCCCGCAATTAGAAGACTTTAAAAGTTAAGTAAACTTGACACCACCAAAGGAGCACAATAATTTCCCAGGAATTGAACCCAAAGAATTGGAGATCTACAATTTGCCCAGTAAAGAATTCAAAATGGTTGTTTTAAGGAAGCTCAGTGAGCTACAGAAAAGCACACAATTCAACAAACTCAGGAAAATAATATGTAAATAAAACAATGACTTTAACAAAGAGAAATCATAAAAAAGAACCAAAGAGAAATATTGGAGCTGAAGACTACAGCAAATGAAATTGAAAATTCAGTAGACAGCATCAATAGCTGATCAGAAGAAAGAGGCAGCAAACTCAGAAACAGGTTATTTGAAATTATCCAGCACCCCCATGTTCACTGCAGCATTATTCCCAATAGCCGAGATACGGAAACAGCCTAGGTGTCCATCAACAAATGAATGGATAAAGAAAATATATATGTTTACATGTACCCAGAAGAATATTCAGCCTTATAAAAGGAAATCCTGCCATTTATGAGAACATAGATGGACCTGGAGGACATTATGCTGAGTGAAATAAGCCAGTCACAGAAAGATAGATAAGTACTGCATGATTTCACTTATATGTGGCATCTGGCAAAAAAAAAAAAAAAAAAGTGAACTAGAAACAGAATAGAATGATAGTTGCCAGGGGCTTGGTGTATCAGAAATGGGAGAGGTTTGGTCAAAGGGCACAAACTTGAAGTTATTACATGAATAAATTCTGGATATCTAATTGTTGCATGGTGAGTGTAGTTAATCATACTGAATTGCATACTTGATAATTTGTTAACAGAACAGATATTAAGTATCCTTAGCACACACAGATGAGTATGTGAAGTGATAGATTTGTGAATTAAATTCATTGTAACCATTTCACAATGTATACATTTGTCAAGTCAAATCATGAAGCTGTCTACTTTAAATATATACAATTTTATCTGTCAATTACACCTCAATAAAGATGGAAGAAAAAAAAGATGTAGAATTGGTAAGACTGGGTGATTGGGTATGAGAAGTGAAAAAGAGAGGAGTCAAGGTTACTCCCAGTTTTCTGGCTGTATCATTTACTGAAATGGTGAACACATGACAAAAGTGGTTTTACATAGTAAGCTAGTGAGTTTAGTTTTGAGTAGATTGGGTTTGAAATACTAATGAGACCCTCCTAATGGAGAAGTCAGTTAGCTTTTGGCTATATGGGCTGGAGATAAGTATTTTTGATTCAGTAATATATCAGGATGGTGTGATAGATCCTGTCAGCTGCTCACTAAAAATTCATTTTCATTTCTTCCTAGTCAGCTTGTACTACGTTTCTCAGTTTCTTTCAAGTAAGTGTGGCAATGTAACTAGATCTGACCAATAGGACATAAGTGAATGTGATGTGTGTTGTTCCTAAACCAAGGCCTTTTTTTTCCCCCAAAGATTTTATTTATTTATTTATTTGCTTGAGAGAGAAAGAGTGAGTGAGCACACAGGCCAGGGAGCAGCAGAGGGAGAGACAGAAACAGGTCTGCCACTGAGCAGGGAGCCCGATGTGGGACTCGATCCCAGGCCCCTGGGATCATGACCTGAGCTGAAGGCAGACGCTTAACCGACTGAGCCATGCAAGTGCCCCCCTGAACCAAGGCTTTTAAGAAGCTGGTATGCCTTCTCCATGTTCTTTTTCCCCTTTAACTGAAAGAGAGCCAAGGCCGTAGGGGATATTGGATTCATAAAATTGAAGCATTTGAGCTCTTGAATCTCCACATGGGAAAAAAAAGTCTTCCCACCCACTAGGAATACTCACTTTGGACCAGTACATGAGAAATAAGCTCTATTGTGTTTGGGAGCCCTAGGTTTTGTGGTCTCTTGTGTTACGGCATTTTAGCCTACCTCAATAAATACAATAGAAATTGGTGAGATGACTCAAGAATGCACAGAGCAGTGAGAGAAGTTGCCAAGGAAACCCTCAAAAGAGGTTTACAGTTAAGGGATGGCAGGAGGAAGATGAACCTGTGAGGGAGACAGAAGAAGCAAGCAGACAGAAGGAAAATCAGAAGACAGCTTAGAGAGTCCAAGGCAAAGAGCTTCAGCTGTGTTCCATAGTCCATGTGCAGGAGCAGAGGATGAGCCAAAGTTTTATTGGGAGAATAATGGGAAGAGAGGGGATTAAGTATGAGGTGATGGACCATAAAGAATATGATGAATAAAGAAAGAAAATAGAGTAACAGAAAGGAAATAAACAGGGACCAGCAGAAGAATCAGGATTGGTTAAATAAATGGTATAGTATAAGCGACAGAGTGAGAGAAATCAGCTGATACTGTGATTCAGTAGTGTTTTTGGGTTAGGTTTGTAGAAGCACAGCAGTTCTAGGTAACAATAATGTCTAGGGTGTAGTCATGGGAGAAGAGAGCTAAAAAGGTAAATAGCTGACATGAAAACCAGTAGAATTGAGGAAGCCATAGCTTTGGATAAGTGTTTACCTTAGAAACTGAGTTCATCCAAGTTGATGTTTGATTTGGGTAGAGTATAAAGAAGACTGCAGTCCTTAACCCAATCAGTTTATTACAGTGGTTAAGACACTGTATCCTAGGGGCCGAATTTCATTAAATTCAAATCCTGGTCTGCAACTTTACTAATTGCATCCTTCTGGGTAAGTTACTTACCTGTGTCTTGGTTTTTCCTTTGAAAAATGGGTTTTATAATAATAGTGCTTTTCTCAAAGATTTAAAGTTCCTAGAACATTTGACATACAGTAAGCTGTAAAAATAATTTATATTATAATGATATTACTAAAAAGTGTTAGGATTTTGTAAGTTTCTGTTGTTTAACCACAAGTAAACAAGGGAAATCATAGACACACATCTCTGTTCCCACCATAAGAAGTGTAGTGAGGACTATACAATATATTACAAATTGTGATGGGAAGCCTATGCCTCATTAAGAAGTTGGGGCTCAATTTTAGCTTCCTGGGAGACCTCTAATTTAGGTATGCAGGTGCCTAGGAATATGTTATATTCCTAGGCTAGGTACTGGTTTACTTTCCTGGTCCACAAGAGTCACAGCTAACAATTTTCTCAAACCCTCCTTTGATTCCATCTTTAACATCAATAATAGAATTAACTATGCTAGTTAACTATTCTATTTGACTTTGGGTTAACACTAATTGAGAAACTGCATCATGAATCAGTAACAGGAATGACTCATGAGTCATTCGGTTTTTCATCAGGCAGGATTACTCAACCGGCTAGAACCTTTGACACATTTAGATCTTTGTAACTGTATTAACTAGCTCCAATGGCTTTGGGCCAACACAACCTAACAGGAAAGGGCTAGCTAAAAAATACCCCTAGCAATTCCAAGTAAATTAAAACTAAATAGGTGGACAACACTCCCCTTTCCACCAGCTGATTCAAAGGTTGTATTCATTTGATTCAAATGTAATCAAGTTCATCTAATTCTCCTGACTTCCTACCACAGCTGAATTCCAAAGTCCGAGTGCTTAGTAATCTTGGCCACTTTTCTATTTATAAAAAAGAGGGGCATTATATGTGACAAAATGTAATTACTACTTATTCATTTGAAAAATATGATTTCTCATGTTAATACATAAAAAGATTAATAGATTATTAATGCTCTGTTTATTTTCAGAGGGGCCAACAAAAGGCCTACTCAAGTGATCACAGAAAATTTATTTTAGTGAAATACTGTGAAGTTAATCACTGAGACTCTGTGGAATAATTTATTACTGATAACCATACATTTTGAAGCTCATGTCTAAAGTTATTTTTATGACTCAGAGTGGGGTGTAAGGGCAACTGTCAATAACTCTGACATAATCTGTGCATGTGTGTGCATGTGTGTACATGTTCATTGGTTGAATTATAAACCATCCCCAACTCTTATGAAAAATGCTTTTGAAGTATTTCAGACTGTTTCTGGAATGTGAGAAAGTCAACTTGATTATGCATTTCTGTTGGGGAAAGGGGCACAGGGTAGGGATGAGTGAGGAAGGGCTGAGGATGTTTCATCTGGAAAATGAAAATAAAATCCTTAATTTTATCTAGGTTCTTAGATACAGTCATCAGGAGTATATTTCCAGTAC
>NC_058411.1:37100389-37155841 GCF_002201575.2 Neomonachus schauinslandi | reverse complement strand
AGTTATTGCTGAAAAAATGAGATGGTGTGGATTCCAAAATTGAACTACTTGGAGGCAGCCATTGCCTTCGTGGAAGAGCCTAAAGTATTTCATCACGGGTGGAGAAAAGCAAAAATGTGACATATGAAAGGTTTTTTGCAAATATACATATACCAACACTGGCTATTTGAAAGTTAATTATTTGAAAGTCAGCACATTTGTGAAAATGCTGCGTCATGATGTATTTTTTTGTGAACTCACATATTTCAACAGATGCTTTCATTTCTTTGTTTACTATTTCACACTTTACTGAAATATACTCCCCACACGATTTAATCTTTTTTTCAGCTTTTCCATGCTGGAATCCTTTAGATGGAATTAGAAGACACTCACTTTGTTTTACCTTAGCCCCCTTGGGATCACTGGCTCTATTTGCCTCCTTACTCCCTGTTATAGTCAAATCAGTGATGGCTTTTATTGTGACCTTAGGCTGGAATAAGCCTCAGAGTTCGGGGCTTTTTTCTTACTAAATTGTTATTTATCAACCCCACTGTAGTTCCCCTAACCTTCTTTCATTTTTCTTTAGTTCTTGCGGCTGCTTTTCTAGGTTCTGGACAGAGCTTGTGGGGTATTTTCATGGACTCAGTGAGATTCTATTTATGCCTGCTTTTGCTACCCCTCTGACTGTAGCTCCTATCTGGGCCTCAGAACATGTCTGCTCACCTTTCCCTTTGGCTCCTTTGGGTGTGACCTCTGATCTATTTGGCTAGAGAATGTGGTCCCCTATTGTCTAGGTGAACTTCTACCCTGATTCATTCTGACCAAAATCTTTCTCCAGTATGACAGACATTTAAGAGCTCCTTCTTTAGAAAACATAGGCTATATGTAGATATTTAAATAAACTAATATTTACCTTTTGCAAAAATGGAACACCCCAATTTTTATATAACAGCCTACACACCCTTACTAAATTTAAACAAGTGTGGAATTAATCCAAAGCAGGATAGTTTGCAACTTGAGTATTTATGCTACCAACAGAAATCTGGCTATACAAGTTGCTATTTTTTGATAAGAGCACCAGCAGCAATGATTGCATCTGCAAGAACTAATTGTTTCATATTTTGCAGCTATACTGTCCTTAGGAGAAAATGGTACTTGGCAGGAAGAAGTGATGCAGTTAAAAAAGCTTGGACATAGTGTAGCGGTTAACAGTATGGAGTATGGATTCAAACTGCCTAGGTCCAAGTCTTTATTTAGGCACGTATACTTTGATAACCTTGGAAATTTGCTTCATCTCTCTATTCTTATTTCATCATCTAAGGCTCATAGGGTTTTTGTAAAGATTGAATGAGATAAAAGATGCAAATTGCTTAAATTCATGACAGGTACAAAGTAAGTACTCAATTAATATTAAAAACAACCCAGATCTTCTGAACACTTACGTCTGAGCCAAATACTATTTTATGTATGTATTTTAATTCAATTAATTCTCATATAATTCTCCTATAAAATTTGTACTGTTATTCCTATATTAGAAGTGATGAACCTTAGGCACAGAGAGGCCATTTAATTTGGGTACATTTATAACTGAAAATTTCATCTCTGCATATGGTTCCTGAATCCATAATCTTAACTGCTTCACAATACTGACGGTTGGTTAATGTTAACTATCATTATTATTCCAATTCATAAATTTCCATTTTTGGAAAAAATTCTAAATTCCTGGTCTTCTGTCTAGGTGCAGTACATTTTGGGGGTCTACATTTTAGTTAGAATAGCATCTTCATCATTGAATATCATTTTTCTCTTGCCTCTCTAACTCTTTGACTTCCTTTTCTTTGGTATATACACGTATCATGGATACTATATAAAAGTAAGTCTTGTTTGAGGAGGGAAGGGTCCGTGCTACTTACCCAATGAAATTGTAAGCCCCTTGATAGCAGGGAACACAGGAGCCACCAGTGCTGGGCTAAGAACACATTATAGGCTCTATAATATTTTCAGATAGTTGCTTATGTAACTACTGACTTCAGTTTATTTTAAATACAATGTAAGAGGTTTGAAGCCTCTTATGAATACAGAAAGGCTATCTCAATGCATTATTTAATATACCTTCTGATGAGGTTTATAGAGATTCTTTCTTTTCCTAATTACTGCTCTGGTTAAGCAATAAAGAACAAATTGATCATTATGTAATGGCATGAATATGAATTTAGTCATGCCTCGAATACTGTTCTAACCCTGGCTCTTATTTTGCCCTTTAGCTGCCAAAGGAACCAAGAAAGTAGATACTCCAGGAATTCTGACAGTCTAAATTTTTTCAGTCTCCCAGCATGTCCTGCTGGCACAATGAGGCCATAGAAATTCAGGCTGTGCACTCTGATGCATGCTTACTAGACTGTCTTTAAATCCCAGCAAAGTCAGTTATTCATGAAGAACAATTTAGCTGAAACTAGCGTTTTCACTGATACAGCACTTCAGGGCGGCAAGTCAGAGAGGTCTGTAGTGTCTCAGTGTCAGAAGTGGGTACTACAGGGCGCCTGGGTGGCTCAGTCGTTAAGCGTCTGCCTTCGGCTCAGGTCATGATCCCAGGGTCCTGGGATCGAGCCCCGCATCGGGCTCCCCGCTCAGCGGGAAGTCTGCTTCTCCCTCCCCCACTCCTCCTGCTTGTGTTCCCTCTCTCACTGTGTCTCTCTCTGTCAAATAAATAAATAAAAAATCTTTAAAAAAAAAAAAAAGAAGTGGGTACTACAGAACTTGCTTTGTTTATTTTTATTAGGGATGGAACATCATCATATGTGTTGAGCAATCTGAATTTAATAGTCTCTAAGTCACTTTAGATAAATTCTATGGATGATACCATTTTGACAACATGGAGAGGATTGAGATTGCAGGTTTTCCTTAGTAAGGAATTCTGTTTTTAGCATTTTATCAAGACAAGGGATAGAGGAACAGTGGATATTCTCTGGCAGATATAGAAGACATTTCTACCAGAAGGAATATAAATAGAGGACTACAGGTAGTTTTAATTTAAGAAGACCAATGAAGAAATTGGAGATGCCCCCTTCTCTATTAAGCACCTATCTCCTAAATATCACTAGTCTTACTTTGTATGTGGTAAAAGCAATGTTCAGCAATATTAAAGGTCAAAGTATATGTAAGTGTAAAATTATTCACTTTAAACCAAATATGGGGTTCTATTGGAAGGTCTATTGGAAGGCAAATTATAGAATTTATTAAATAGCCAGTAATGATAGAGATTTTAAAACTAGTAGATACTGTATTACTTAGTGATAAATATATTAACAGATTTTGTAAAATTTAAATTCAAGCCACTATACTGAGAGAAGACATAGGGAAGTAGTTTTTCTATTCAGGATATTTAAATAACAGTGAATGGTAAAGCCATTGCTAATCCTGGTAGATACATTTTTTAGAATTATCCATATGACTGGATACCTATAAGTAAAGTGGTCAGACTACAAACCCACTCGTAGACTTCTAATACATGTGCAAATCAGAGTTGATGGATTCACTAAGACAAAAAACTTGGGGATGCCTGGGTGGCTCAGTTGGTTATCTCAGCTCAGGTCTTGATCTCAGGGCCATGAGTTCAAGCTCCATGTTGGGTTCCACACAGGATGTAGAGCCTACTTGGGAAAAAAAAAAAAAAAGGAAGAAGACATAAGGGCGCCATCTTGTGGGCGCCTGGGTGGCTCAGTCATTAAGCGTCCGCCTTTGGCTCAGGTCATGATCCCAGGGTCCTGGGATCAAGTCCCACATCGAGCTCCCTGCTCGGCAGGAAGCCTGCTTCTCCCTCTCCCACTCCCCCTGCTTGTGTTCCTGCTCTCGCTATCTCTCTCTCTGTCAAATAAATAAATAAAATCTTTAAAAAAAAGAAAGAAAGAAACTTGTCTTGTATGTGAGCTTAACTAAACTGGGGGAAATATTTGTCATTTGGAGAAAAAGAATTATATTTACCATTTGATACTAACTGAAACCAGAGTCATCAGCCCAGCTTTTTTTAATAAAAGCTGCTCTTTCAAGAGACCAAATGTAAAGGAGTCTAAAACATTAAACATGAAGTCATTAATCTCCCAGAATAAGATCTCTTATAGACAGAATTTAAGAGTCAAGAGAATTACAAAATTGCCATATTTACATTTGTGTCTCCAGTCTGGACTTTAATGTCCTACTAAAGCTTTGTAGTCAGAGGTAAGTCATATTGGCTCCAGTAGACAGGTGATCAACAGATAACTTAAGCATTGTAGTACACGTTTTAGCTAACGTCAGAAAAAATAAGAGCTTGGGATGATTAAAAATGTCTTTGGAGACTTTTTTTCCCTCTGAAACAAATTGGAAATTATAAGACAGATGGAGAAATAATGGATGCACATTGAGAAATAGAAGAAAAAATGGTCTAGTATCATTAACTCCACAAGTTCCCAAATCATCTCCTTCTCTTCTTTGTACTCCTGGTACCATCTAGATGCAGCACTTGAATAGTAACCCCAACAAAGTCTATTTAAAAAAATTATTTATTTATTTTAGAGAGAGAGAGTGCACAAGCAGGGGGAGGGGCAAAGGGAGAGGGAGAGAATCTCAAGCAGACACCCCGCTGAGCATGGAGCCCAACTCGGGCTGGATCTCACGACCCTCAGATCACAACATGAGCCGAAACCAAGAGTCAGATGCTCAACCAACTGAACCACCCAAGCATCCCCCCCCAAAATCTTAATGCATAAGGCTACAAAATATATTTCAGTACATAGTATTTTCAACATTGAATAATATTCTTCTTCATATGGTTCAAGAGTTAAGCTTCTTTTCCTAAGTAGATCATAAACTCTTTTGAGGACATAAATGTGTTTTATTTGCATGTATTTATGTGTTCCAGACCACCCAATAATATATGATTTCCCTAACAGTTTCTTAAAGAATGCCCATTGAATTAAATTATATAAATCATTGAAGGAGTAATGCTATGGGTTAGTTGCAAAGAAAGAATACAGATGCTAGAAACATCATGAATGTGAATATATGAATATGAATATAATAGAGACTCTAAAAGGAAGCTGTGACATGCACTTAAAATTATTTCTCCTGGGTGAGAAGCATTTTCCCATTTAACATCTGGCCTATTTACTAGGAATACAATACTAGATCATAATTAATACTACCAGCACTATTGACCTTGTATATATGGATCTCTTTTATTTCTCTAAGGATCGGTTTTATGGCAAGTGAAATTAGGCAGTAACAGACAACAAAAAAGTTATACTCATTTAAACACTGAGAAAAAGAATGAAAATCAGAACTTTTGCTCTTAATTGCTAATTATTACAATGTTACACCTTAATGAATTACTGGCAAACCTAATATTGATTTAAAGCTCCCATGTATTATACACTATTTCTATTAAGAAAAACATAACACATTCAAATCTGTTTTAGTGTTACAATGAAGAATTCTATTTGGTCAGATTCCAACAGAATATAAAATATTGCTAACATTCTACTTGCTATTAAACTGTTTATACTCTGAAGTGAGCAAAAAATGGAAACTGAATTAAAGAAGATGTACAACATGTGAAAATATTTGTCTTGTTAGAATATTGTTTTATATCTCCCTCCTACAGTGTGTGAAAAATTGTAATCAAAGTATAGGAATCAACGAAGTTATTTTATTATAATTTCAATGATTTGTGATTTGTGGGTTGGGCTTTTCTGGTGCTCAAAGAAAAAAAAACAAAGGAAAAATAATTCTGATGTGCTGCAGTAGAGTTGCATAATTGTGCATTGGGCAGTTCCATGGGTTTCCAGCATCCACATCACAGAAACCATAGCAACAGCAACGACCTCCTATGTAGCCCTGAAATTGCAATTCCCTGGTGCCATGACTCCATTCAAACCAATGTGAGAGAATTTATTTTATTTTTTAAATAGATACATAAATATTTTAAATAACCCATAGACTGGAGGCTGATAGTGTCCCTCTTTAGGGCTTCATTTAGTGTTAATCCATGGTACCTGGGTTTAGGGGGACTTGTCAGATGCAGACTGCGGTGTATACCCATTCCACCACCTCCCCAAGTTCCTTTCATCCCACTAAGTCCTGGATCCAAGCACTGGGCAGAGTAGCAGGGTGACAGTGTTGTTCATGTATGAGATCTTTATCACCACCGTCAGTGGCAGTAGTCTTCTATTCCCTGTTGAGTTTGCAAATCTCTCTCACTCCTCAAATAGGCTATAATCAAAGGAGAGTGGTTGCAAGAGAGGTGGGAAGAAAGTTTTTAAACAAAGGATTGCACTTGAGAGGGTCCCAGAGTTTAAATGCATAGAGTTTCATGAATTCTTAATATGGGTTAATTGTTTGATTATAAATGGAAGATCTCAGGGTCTCCCCTGGGGGAAGTAGGTTCACTCCCAGGTTTAAGAGCCTATAAAAATATAAAGATTTTTTTTTTTAAATAACATGGTTTTTATATTGTTCCCTTTGTCTGTAAAATCTGCCTCTTCAATTCTCCCTGGCCTGTCCTTCCTTCCCACTCAACACCCCATCCTAATCACACATTCATCTTTTAATGTTTATCAGGTGCTCTCTCCTCCACCTAGCCATGCTGGACTCCACCTTACTTCCCCTATGCTGTACTTCTATTTGTTATAGCCTTTAAAAGTATGTAATTAACTTATTCTATACAACTTTCTCCCAATTCGACTAAAAACTCCTTTAGGAGTTTTTATAGGAGCTAGTGTTGTTTGCATCTCTTTTTTGCCCCTGAACTAATCAGAGCCCCCATATTGCAAATTTTGTTAGAGATGAGACTAGAACTATGGTTCTCAAATACCTGTTCTCAGTTCAGTGCTGGATTGAGAGGAATTACTTGGAGAGATTTTTAGAAAGACAGATTTCTGGGCCCTATCTTTAGATATTCTAGTTTAGAAGGTTGAAAGTATGTATAGAATTATGTAATTTTAAAAGATATCTCAGCTTTTAGTCCCTTTGAAATTATATTGGTGGAACAGATGTCCTAAAGATTCCTGTCCTGGATATCCCACATTCAAACTCAAAATTAAATCTATATTTAGCTTAAGTTAAGCTGTGAGGGAGGTTGAGTAAGGGGAGCTATTCTGGAAATCCACAATCCCCTCATCTCCTGAACTTCCTAAACAAGAAGATCTACAGAAGTTATGGATGTGATAGGAACTTAACTCTTTCCCAAAATATTTTCATTGTCAGTAGTTCGTATTTCTAACTTTAAGATTCATGTTTTTAAAATTCCTAAATCAAATGGGATATTTAAATTTTAATGTCTAAATATGCCTTTTAAAAATTTTACTTAATCAAATAAATTTTCCTGTTTAAAATTTAATCACATTTATCTCTAATCTTATTATTAAAATTAAGACTCACTGACACAAGTAAAATTTTCTGAAAGTTATCTACTCTAAAACAGTTTTATCTGGAATCATTTTCTGTCTGCCTGATAAACACCTTAAATACTTTTAGTTTGGGTCTACTGGTCTATTCTCCGTTGTTTGTTTTGTTTTTTTGGTCTGAAATTATCTCTATTTTGCCTTTATTCTTTAAGTGTATATTCACTGGGTAGAGAATTCTAGCTCATCACTTTCTATTAGCTTGAAGGTATTTTTCTATTGTCTTCTAGCTTCCAATGGTAACAGAAGGAAATTAGTTGCCTGTCTGTCATGTCTTTGATAGCAACTTTTCTTCTGGTGGCTTTTAAGATTCTTATTGTCGGGTATTAAAGAGGGCACGTACTGCATGGAGCACTGGGTGTTATACACAAACAATGAATCATGGAACACTACATCAAAAACTAATGATGTAATGTATGGTGATTAACATAACGTAATAAAATTAAATTTAAAAAAAAAGATTCTATTGTCTTGTTTTCTAAAGTTTTACTTAAACAGGTCTTTGTTTATTTTGTGCACATATACATGTACCCACATACTGTCTATTTGAAAATATATCCTCCTTGAATCTGTTGAGTTGATGAATTATTGGAAATCCCTAGCTATTATCTCTTCAAATATTGTTTCTGTAGTCCCTCTTTCCTCATCTGCTGGGACTCCAGTTAAATGTATTTTAGACATTTTAACTGTTTTGTGTATGTCACTTACCATTCTTCTGCATTTTTCATCTTTTAGTACTTAATTGTGAATAGTTTCTTTAAACCTATCTGTTGTTAAATCCATTAATTCATTCTTAATTTCAGTTATTATTATAATTTCTACTTGGTTCTTTTTCAGTATTTTAATGTTACTTATAGTAGTTTCCAGTTCCTTGCTGACTTTTTTCAAATAATGACTTTTATCTCAGAAATAAACAGAAGTGTTGTGTTCAATCCATATCTGATCATTCCCTTATCTGAAGTCCCTAGGTATATCCCTTTTGTTTCTAGATAATTTTGTTTTGTCACCAGATATGATTTAGAGTATTTTCTGGATATCTTACTAGAAAAATCTTCTCAGAAGTAATTTCAAATCTAGGATGATATTAAGCTTTTTGAGGGAGGATATTGCCTACTTTTGCAGGGCATCTGAGGGCAGTAGCAATCTCAAGACTAAGGGTAGATAAATTTCTTTTTTTTTAAATTTTTTTATTGTTATGTTAATCCCCATCCATTACATCATTAGTTTTAGATGTAGTGTTCCATGATTCATTGTTTGTGCATAACACCCAGTGCTCCATGCAGAACGTGCCCTCTTTAATACCCATCACCAGGCTAACCCCATCCTCTCCCCGCCCCCAGAACCCTCAGTTTGTTTTTCAGAGTCCATCGTCTCTCATGGTTCGTCTACCCCTCCGATTTCCCCCCCTTCATTCTTCCCCTCCTCCTATCTTCTTTTTTTTTCTTAACATATATTGCATTATTTGTTTCATAGGTACAGATCTGAGATTCAACTAGGTGATTAGCCATAGCATAGTCTGTACCACCATTTCAGAAAATTTCTTTCCAGATCTCAGTCTGGAACAGGACTGTTACACTGGGGCTTCTGTCTTTGGTGTGCACCAAACTCCAAACCCACTTCCCTCTACTTCATAAAAACAGCAAGATATTTAGCCTCTCAGCAACATTCCAAAAGTTAGAAAATAGTCTCAGGGTGAAAGCCCTGGGTGGTAGAAAGTGTTACACATGAAAATTCTTCTTCCCTCCTACCTTACGTAAGCTCAGAACTCAGACCCATGCACCACACATCTCCGGCCCTTCACCAGAACCTCTTTCTGAGCTGCCTTTTCTGAATGGGCATTTGCCCCTGAGGCAGAAACAGATCTGGCTCACATCTGAGGTGTACTTCTCTTCCTATTCCAGCCAGGCCATTTTTCAGTCTCTTGTTAGGTCTCTCTACCTTTTAGAAGGTGATTTTTGTCAAGCCTTTTTAGTTGTCATTACCAGGAAAATTGATCCAATTTACCAGGACTGTCATGACTGGGTGCTTTAATGATGTGTTATTTATTAACGGTTATTTTCATTTTATATTGGTTCATGGCTTTTTTCCCTCTTTTTTTCTGGTTTGTTATACATTTCATTTTTCATTTAATTTGAGAGTTTATTAAATTTTCCATTGCATTAATTACTTTGTTCTTTTTCTCAGTACTCCTTACCAAACACATATTTCTTTACTACTATATGAAATCAGTATTTTCAAAACATTCTCAACCAATATATTTCGGTTACTAAATTGCAACTTTTAAATATTTTTACTTCTCTATTTTCCTCCTCCCTGACATAGATGAGATCTTTGGGATTTTTTTTTTTTTTTTTACCTGATCTCTCTTTTCCAAACACCACTCACCCTATCTCCCAAATGCTAAGTTTTGCTAATATAGCTGACTAATAGTAAGAATTTATAGTAGGCTCCTTATATTTAAAGATTATTTGGCATTTAAGTAACAGATCATTAAATAGTTAACTACATAATGTATTGCTTAACTTTATATGCATTGCAGTGTTCTTTGCTCAGCACTTCTTTCCTTGAGATCTTTGCACTGACCCATATGTCACTTCTCAGGAATTTTGTTCAGATAAGTTATGTGGCTGGATGTATTCTTTCAATGCTTACATATCTGTGAATATCCTGCTTTCACACTGACCTATTCGTTCTATCGTGTATGGGCTGGGAATAAGCACTTGTTTAAATCCTAATTATTAAACACCTACTGTAAGTGTAGTAAAGTTGTAGGTATCAGACTAGTGATACAATCTTATTTCTTGAAAATTCACTTTATAGATTTAAATGTGTTGCAGTGGGGGTGGGAGGTAGTTGTGTAACACCTAGAGAATGTATGTCAAAGTAGCAACAACCTAGTATTAACTGAAGTCTGCTGTCCTGTGATTATTTTCCTTTGTAAATAACATTTTTAACTGGAAGTTTATCAGGTTTTCTTTTTGTCCTTAGAATTTAGGAATTGTACATGGCTATGTTCTTGATCTTATTCTCTCTGGATGTTGTTCTCTTAGGGGTGTTGTAATTTTTTTTTTTTTTTTTTTTGGTCCATTCATTGTGTCTGGCACTGGAAGTATCCTGGAGGATAGAGAAAAGTTTCAGAAGCCTCTGTCTTATCTGATCAGTGGGATCACTCTCTGCTTTGTAATCTTCTTCCTCTCTCTAAGCCCCAAAGATAGAAAGGACTCAGATCATATCAGTTCAGTTCCTTTTCAGTTCCTAGAGACCAAGACCAGGCATATTTATGAGGTACCCCTCCCTGAAGGGTAGGGGGTTGTCCATATATCTGCAGGATCCATGATCACGTGTCCTTCCCCAGAAATTGTCTACACCAGAGGGTAGAGAGATCTATAGTAATTCTCCTCCTGCCTTCATCAGCTTTCATCTTCTGCTGCCTCCTCGTTTACTCAGAAGTACATGAGGGGGATTTGGAGTTGGTAATAGAAAAGACAGAAAATTATTTAAGTATCATCCCAGAGTTCTTCGCTAAGATGCCAATGATGTATTATTTTGCAAATATTATTGAATTCAGATAACTAACATTAGGATTTTTGCATTTATGTATTCAAGTAAAACACATATTTCTACTTTATTTAGTTTGGGGATCAAAGTTTATCAGCCTGTATTAGTTTTCTATTGCTTCATAACAAATTACTATGAACTTGGAAGTGTAAAACATTTATTACATTATAGTACCCATGGTTCAAGAATCTGGCATGTTTTAGTTGAGACTTCTGCAATACTGCACAGACTAAATCAAGGTGTTGACTAGCTGCACCCTCCTCTGGAGGCAAACTAGGGAAAGATCTACTTCCTAGCTCCCAAAGTTGTGGGCAATATTCAAGTTGCTGGTTGTAAATTGAGACCCCTGTGTGTTTTCTCATTGGCTGTCATCCCTGGTGGGCTCCTGGAGGTCGTCCTTATGTTCTAACCACAGGGTTGTCTCACAACATTGCAGCTTACTTCATCAAAACCAGCAACGGACTCTCTTTTCAATGCTTACCTGATCAGGTCGGGCCTACCAGGGATAATCTTTCTTTGGATTAACTCAAAATCAACCGATTAAGGACTATAATTAAATATGAAAAATTCCTTCATCTTTGCCATATAATGTAACCTAATCAAGGAAGTAACTGCCCTATCGTATTCACAATACCACTCTCACTCAGGGGAGAGAATTGTAAGAGAGGGTAGTAATCTTGGGGAACTTCTTAGAATTCTGCCTACCACATAGCCTCATATATACCCTGATTTCCTTCTTTTTTCATTTCAGAAAAATCCTGAAATTTTGTAATTTTTATTCTTTTTAAACAAAGTTTAGTTCAGGGCTTTTTTTTTTGCTTTTTTTTTTTTAAGCTTTTAGACATACTAGATATTTTTACTATCATTTTGTTGTATTGGTTTTTAATTAAACTGCATTATGATGATTTATCGATCTATATGATGTTGACCTTAAGATATTAACAATTTTTGTGGCCTAATATTTGGTCACTTTAAAACAATATTCCATATGTGCTCAAAGAAAATGAATATTTTTTTGTTTTGTCCATATTATGTTTTGTATGTATGTAGCATGAAAAAATAGACTTTTGCTAAATTAAGACACTGACTGGAAAGGGTTAATTTACTAGCACAGCAGAGCCTGGTCAATACTGTATAAGATGGGGAAGTTTACTTATTTAGAACACAGTAAATTTCACTGATTTATTTATTCAGCTTTCTTTTAATGCATCTCAGAGTCTGTTCATGGAATTAATTCTCCCTTCCCGGAGAGCTGCCACTAAGAATGTCTGCAAAGAGGACTCTTCTTGTGAAGGAAAATTTTTGAGGCCTTACTTGGGTGAGAATAGTGTTTCTTCTATATAAATTAGTGTTTGTCTGGATAGATAGATGTAACCTCAAACTTATTTTACTTTGGCACTCTGAAAATGTTACTCCATGGTTGTCATTTTGTCTGGGTTACTATTGGGTTGTATAGAAGTATTTTTCCTTTTTTAAAATATACAATACTGTGATTAGGTATGTTACTAGATTTTATTATACAATGCTGGATATCTGTGTGAAAATTCCCAAAAGGTAATTTTGAAAGTTGAATCTTTAATTCAGACATGACATTCAAGTAGTATATGTGAAATTCTGTGAGTCTTAGACTTCATAAGGGAATGAGGTAGTTGGAGAATAGTACCAAGGACAGCTCCCATGGAATGGATACCTTTAAACTGTAGCTGAAAAGCTTCCAGGGAGAGAGCAAACCATATTCAAAGAAAAATATGAGACTGATAAGTATAGGAGTTAGTATTGCTCCTGTTTTGTGGCTCATGGATTTTAAAGCATAAAGCCACTAAGTGGTCAAGAGAGTTCTTATCTTGCTGTCATTATCCTTAAATTATTTTATTCATTAATATTTACTTCATTGATGTTTATTCGTTAATGTTTAAATTCAGATGAAGGTGCAGGGAAGGGTAGATCTGCAAGACTGGTGGATGGCAGTGTCTTAGACATAGATCAAAATATCCTGATTGTAAAATATGAGCAGCAAGGTCATCTTAGGAGGACACAGTTGACAAGAATGAGGAAAGAGCTCTTTAACCTACTGAGGGACAGAGGACCCAGTCCCATTGGGAACTGAATTAAGAAACTGAGACCGGGGATAAAGAATAATTTCATACAGGAAGATTAGGGATAAAGCCTGCAGCTTTATAAAGGGAGATCTTTTTTTAACCCCTAACATAATGGGTCTAGAACTATAAGACTACTGTCCTTCCAGACTTACTAGTGAGAATGGAGTCTCTCCTAGGCAATAAAGACCCAATTCTCTTTATCTTGTGTTATAGATTGAATTATGCCCTTCCCCCAAAATAATGTGTTAAAGCTTTAGTCCCCCGCACCTCAGAATGTGACCTTAATTAGAAGGAAAGTCATTGCAAATATAATTAATTTAGATGAAGTCACACTGGAGTATGGTGGGCTCTTAATCCAATATGACTGTTGTCCTTACCAAAAAAACAGTTATGTGAAGACATAGGCAGAGACTGGAATTATGCAGTTGCAAGCCAAGGAATACCAAAGATTTCTAGAAAACCAACAGAAGCTAGGAGGAGACACTGGAGAATTCTCCCATAGTATTCAAAGGAAATGTGGTTCTGCCAGCTCCTTGATTTCAGACTTCTAGACTCCAGAACTGTGAGACAATATATTTTTATTTTAAGCTATCCAGTTTGTGATATTTTATTATGGCAGCTCTAGGAAATCAGTACACTTTGGGTCCTGGAAGTGAGTGGAGAGGAAAGACACAATTTCTGTTCAGTGGACTAAGGTAGGCTGGAGAACAAAAGGAGGGAGATTTCTCTTCCAAAGACCATAGATAATAATCAAGGTCTTTGCTTGCAAACTTGTTGCCCCTTCCCTGCACTGAAGCTCTGTCAAATATCAAATTGTTCTCTGAATGTTTACTATGATGATAAATACTTGAAATAAGTAGAGCTCAAGTTCACATTATGTCCTACTAACCTAATGAGACAAAGAGCCAAATATTTCTAAGTTTGGCCCATCTCTGGTCATAACATTTTTCTATTGAATCTCTCTTAGGTTTTTGGCCATTTTAAGTTAATTTTTATACATGGCTTAAGTGTTTAGAGTCAGTGGATGTCCAAATATTCTATATGGTTTCCCAAATGTTACAACACTATTTACTGAAATTTCTTTTTTTTTTTTAAAGATTTTATTTATTTATTTGAGAGAGAGAATGAGAGACAGCACGAGAGGGAAGAGGGTCAGAGGGAGAAGCAGACTCCCCGCTGAGCAGGGAGCCCGATGCGGGACTCGATCCCGGGACTCCAGGATCATGACCTGAGCCGAAGGCAGTTGCTTAACCAACTGAGCCACCCAGGCGCCCGACTGAAATTTCTTAATGAACTACCTTGGTACTGTTTTGGGAATCCAGTGACATGTGTGGGTGGGACTATTTCTAGACTCTCCATTCTATTCCACTAATTTATGTGTCCATTCTTAAGGAAATACCACATTTTCTTGATTATTGTACCTTTATATTAATTCTTAAAATTGCATAGTACAAGATCACCATTTTGTTCTTTTTTGAAATTTGTTTAGAGTATTCCAGGTCTTTTAAACATATACAAAAATTTTTGCTTGGATTTGGGCTGGGGCTGTGTACAATTATTTAGAGACTAATTTGGGGAGAATTGTCTTCATCACCATACTTTGTCTTCCAATCAATGAATAGGTCGTAGGGCTCCATTGATACAAATCTTCCTGATTTCTCTCACAAATGTTTTATAATATTCAGCATGAAAATCTTGCACATATTTTCTTAGATTTATTCCTAATTATTTTATGTTTTGTAGTACTACTGTAAATGGTACTGTTTTCAAATTTAATTTCCAATTCTTCATTGCTGGTGTATATAAATGTAACTGATATTTTATATGCTAACTTTTTATCCTACAAACTCATAAAAATATTTATTAGATTTAGAAAGTTTCTCATAGATCATTCTGAATTTTTCATTGTATATATCCTCTATTAATTAAAACCTTTTTATTCTTTTTTATTTTCCTATCAATCTGTCTACTTACTTACCTACCTACTTACTTATTTTTATATAATTTCATTGGCCAGGACTCCCAGTATAATGTTGAATAGGAGGGATGACAATGGATGTATTACTTTTTATATGATATTAGTGTGATAGCAATCAGTTTTTTGCTAATGTAAAAATAAGTTATGATGTTAATTGTAGGATTTTTCTATAGATTTTCTTTATCAGGGTGAGGAAGTTTCTGTATATTCCTAGTATGATGAGAACTTTTATCATAAATGGATGTGGATTTTGCTGATTATTCTTCTCTGTATCTATTGAAATATGGTTTTGTCTTTCACTTTTTAAATAGTCGAGTAATACATTAATTGTTTTTTTATTTTTTTATTTTTTAAAGATTTTATTTAAGAGAGAGAGCTCGAGCAAGCGCAAGCATGAGCAGAAGGGAGGAACAGAGAGAGAGGGAGAAGCAGGCTCTCCGCTGAGCAGAGAGCCCAACGTGGGGCTTGATCCTAGGACCACCCCCCGGGATCATGACCTGAGCCTAAGGCAGATACTTAACTGACTGAGCCACACAGATGCCCCCATTAATTGCTTTTTAAACCAACCTTGCATTTGGGGAATGAATTCCATGTGATCACACTGTATAGCAGTTTTGATATTGCTGGACCCACCTTAGATGCAAAGATACAGATTGTTTAAAAGAATAGTAAATATATGCCAAAAATCCCACTAATACAAATTAGCCAAGTGCCTATATTAATATCCAATAATGTTGACTTCAGAGAAAATATTATCAAGGATAAGTAAGGATATTGCATAATAATGAAGAGATCAATTTATCAAGGCATAATCATGCTAATTATGTATGCATCTAACAACAAATCTTCAAAATACATAAAGCAAAAACAGATAGAACTGAAATAGAAATAAAAAATTCTAAAATTATAGTTGGGAACTTCAACCCTCCTCTCTCAGCAGTTGATAGAATTAGTGGTCAGGACATGATTTAAAAAAAAGAAATAATCTTGATCTTCTGCAAACTCTTCCAAAACTAGAGGACAATGGAGTGCGTCCCAACTTATTAGAAGTCGGCAAACCCTAATGTCAAAGCCAGACAGGCACATCATAAAAAAAGAAATTAGAAACGAGTATTTCTCATGAATATAGATTGCAAAACTCTAAGAAATAATAGCAAAATGAATTCAATAAAACTCTGCTTTCTATCTACCATTAGTCTTGCTTGGGAGTTACTTTCCTCTTCTGCATTAGGAGATTTCTCCATGGTATTACCTATAGGATTTTAGACCCATAATAATTTCTTACCTCTTCCAGAAGTAGAGTTAACTTTTTACTCCTTAACCAGCTGCACTGTTTCTTTGCCTATGTGTTCTGTATGTGATTTGGCCTTTCTGCCACTGTCCCAGTTGCATTGGGCTTTTTCTTCATCTATAAAACATGAAAGCAAGGCTATGTGCCTACTTACCACTTCCTGTAGTCAATAATTTCTACAGGCCTGTATTTTCCAGTCTCCTGATTTGACACCAATTATAATTCTAAGCAACCAGTTGAGCCTTCTGAGAAGGAGCCTGCATGTGATAGCAGCTTACCTTTTGTCAAGTGCCTCTTGCTGTACTTGGTTACAAGTAAGGCAGTTTTGGGGTCCAGTTTACTTCTTAGAAGGGTTGTCCCTTTTAGGATTTCAAGATAGCTGGTCTTGTGGCATTAGCTCTTTGATAAGCTGAAGGAAAGTCATGATTTTGAAGTTTCTCCAGATTTTCCTCATAATTGTTAGGTCAGGAGAACATTTTTTGCAACTTTGTATACCCTGAGTGGACACCAAACTTTGACTTTAACTTCTGTTCATAATTGTTCTCCTCACAATCATAACATCAACAAGAGCAAACTGGTATCTTCTAGATATAGGAATTGAATGCCCTCCATTGCTCTGGTTTTAGTTGTCGCCTCCTGCATTCTGGCCAGCTCTCTATTATGTATTTTTTTTTCTTTTGTTATCATGCCTGTCCATTATTCTTTCATAGCTACTCCCTTCCGATTGTCTTTTTCATCTTACAGCCTCTTCTGATATCCTGGCATTGTTCTAATGATCTGAAAACCCCATCCTCCTAGTTTCCTCTTTATTTAATGCCAGATTTCTTAGTCATTATAACTCTATGTTCTGAAGTTGCTACCCTATCAGCCTGGGCAGAAGCCCTTTCCACACCCCCTCATCCTCAGTCAGACAATGCTGCATCTCTTTGACATCATGTAACCTATTATGCAAGGCAATTAACATTATGTAAATATTATTCAATACAGTGGTTTCACATTCTAATCCACCTCCTTTTCACACATAGTTTGATAATGTTCAAATCTGTCATGATTTTTGTATTTGGAGGTTTTATTATATTGATTTATATTTAGACAACACCAACCTGACTTTTGATAAGCTAGCAGATCAGCAAATTGGTAGAATTTGAACATTTTGACTGCTCATTGACAAAAAAAAATATGGCACTTCCTTTATTATTTACCTTTTAGAGCAACTGCCAGCTTTAATGTAATATATATTACATAAGAGTGATAATGGTCTCATCATGGGAGTTTTATAACTTAGCAAATTGGTTTTCTATAACTTAGTTTCCCCTCTCATCTATGACCCACCAGGGAACCATATTGTTATTTTATAGACTAGCTTCTTCAAGTCTCAGCACTTGAATAATTTCTCTCTTGTCCCAATAAGGTTGCTTCACCTTGATCCATTTTCTTAATTTCTGGTTCTTCATCTTGCTTTTCTTTAATATTTCCTCTAAGTCCCAAACCCAGTATATTTCTTCTATTGAGGCTGTTTCTTACTTACTATTTAACATTCCATTAATGTGAAAAGAAGTCTGTGTCCAAATGTTTCCAAATTTACTTTAAAAAATAATAGCACCAAGCTTATATCCTTGTAACATCTGAGTAAGGTCTTTATAAGGAAATGGTAAAATCCCTATGTTACCCATAAGCACAAGGAAGTCCTGAAATCTTAAAGTCAGCAATTTAGTTGGGAAATGTGGCTCTTATACTTCTTTTTTAGTTCAGTTCCTCATTCATAGACATGGGATGTGAACCTCACGTGTATTTATATGGTCTTTTGATCACATTCTGGACTAGGAAGAAACTCACAGACTGTATCTTGACAGAAGATGTCATTTATTTTGTTTACACAATATTTTACACCTTTTGAATTTGTTGTCAACATTTAAAGTTTTGGAGATTTTACATATTTTTTTAAATATGTAAGGACTGCACTATTGGGCCTGTATTATGACATGGCAGTACAATTACTGTGATTGCATAGCAGCTTCCCTCTTTAGATGGGGCATGGAAATGTTGCTCACAGCTCCCCACTGTCTTTTTCTCTGACCACTCCGTACACTCCTGTTACCTGGTTGGCTCTTAAAGCATTTGATATTATAGTTATTACCTTAGAGATTGGCCTCCAGTAGAGGTACATGCTGTTATAACAGCTAAAGAACAAGTCAAAACAAACTGTACAAATTGTCATATAACTTCCCTGTAGGTCCTTACAATCTAAAACAGTTGAGACTGGTATTGTCTAAATTTACCTATAATTTGCTCTTATCTCATACAGGCTTCCCCTAAACATAAACATAGGGTGATCTTAAATTATTTAAGCCAAAATATTATGAGTGTAAACTGGAACACTATCAATAATTGTTAAGACTACAATGGTATAAGATGGTCCTGTGCAAACTGTAACATAATGATCATCCTAGTTATACTCTTGGACAGAATCTTCATCATTGAACTTACAAAAATATCCATAACTCCATATTCTTAGTTAAATTTTGAGATACCTGCAGTTTCTACTCAAAATGTTTATTCATTCATTTATTCTTTTGATGAATATTATGTGCTAGGCCTTATTCTAGGTTCTGGGGATAAGATGGGAAATGCAGCAAATTCCTTAACCTTATAGAACCTACATTTTGGTAGGGGTGCCTGGGTAGCTCAGTCGTTAAGCGTCTGCCTTCGCCTCAGGTCATGATCCCAGGGTCCTGGGACCAAGCCCCGCATCAGGCTCCCTGCTCAGCGGGAAGCCTGCTTCTCCCTCTCCCACTCCCCCTGCTTGGGTTCCCTCTCTCGCTGTGTCTCTGTCTGTCAAATAAATAAATAAAATATTTAAAAGAAAAAAAGAACCTACATTTTGGTTACAAACAATTAAAGATGCAATTATAGGGATAAGGTCTATGAATAAAAATGAAACAAGCTAAGGTATGGAAGGTGATATATTGGTTCTATTTTTTTTTAAGATTTTATTTATTTATTTCACAGAGAGAGAAAGAGCACAAGCCAAGAGGAGACGCAGACTCCTTAACCGCTTAACCGACTGAGCCAGACGCTTAACCGACTGAGCCACCCCAGCGCCCCTGTTGGTTCTGTTTTATATAAGGTTGTTAAGAAAGACCTCACTGAGGAGGTGATATTGGAACAGAGCCCTGAAAGAAATGGGAAATTGAACTCTTCCAATGTCTGGAAGAAAGCTTTTGAAGGCAACAGCAAATGTGAATACCCTGAGAGTGCTTGACATCATCAAAGAAGAGGTAGTAGACCAGTGAGGCTACCACAGAGAGATTTAGGGGGATGATTATTAGCGAATGAGGCCAAAGATGTAACGAACCAGATTAAATAAATAGAAGATTATAGGAATGAAACTTGAAGCCTTTTGAGACTTCCCCCTGTCCTGACAGAAAGTATGAAGAATGCTTAGGTCAAAACACCATTGCCTTTGGATCATGTCAGTGCTTTGGGCCTTTGTTTCCTTATGTCAGGTTTTCTGGGTCTGAATTCTGGATCTCATGGGTGTTCTGACCTCTCCTTGTGCTCCAAGCAACTGATTGGTCCCAGACCTCTGGCTCCTTCCTGACAACTAGTTACTATAGAAACAGGCTCCCTGATCTCTAAGTCAAGTCCTTGACCTTCTAATCCTTAATAGGATCCTAATGGTTGTGTCCTATACTGGTTTCCTAGCTTGATCTCAGGTTGAATATGATCTTAAAATTCAAGCTGTTCAATTTTAACTTCTTTTTCACCTCATTACCTGCCTTTCTTAATCACTTAGTTTGAAATAACAGTTCTGGGCGCCTGGGTGGCTCAGTCGTTAAGCGTCTGCCTTCGGCTCAGGTCATGATCCCAGGGTCCTGGGATCAAGCCCCGCATCGGGCTCCCTGCTCAGCTGGGAGTCTGCTTCTCCCTCTCCCTCTCCCCCTGCTTGTGTTCCCTCTTTCGCTGTGTCTCTCTCTGTCAAATAAATTTAAAAAAAAAATGAAATAACAGTTCCACACCCACTATTTAGCCCCGATCATGATATAAGAGTTCAGTCTCTGGTGTCACAAACTTCTGTTGTGTAACTGACTTCATTAGAGTGGGTAATTAAAGAAAAATATAATGCCTGAAAGACAGCAACTCCCAATATTGTGCCTAAACTTGATGCCTACTGAGGTCATGCTAGTTTCTTGCCAATATAAACCAACAGCAAAAATATTTTTTTAAGTTTCTCTCTTTTCACATGCAAATGGATAATATACTTTTTTTGTTCACAGTGGTTTGCTATTCATAAGAAAATGTTTAACTTCAACGTCATGACTTACTCTTGTACCACAAAGGAGTGCTTCTCATCCGCCCTCATATTTTGACCTTTGTGGAAAATATCTGTAGATCACACTGAGTTCACTGGATGTAACTACATGGTGGCTCCAGGGAATCAACTCTGTAAGACATCCAAAGCACACTGGTTAAGAGTTTTTTGTGCAGGTAGGTTATTGTTTTTCCCCTAGAGTTAGCTCAACATGACTGAAATTCAATTAATTACATATATTTCTACCCATATCATAATAAGAAACTGACACCCCAGCTACATTTCACCTATATTTCTGAAACATGCAAGACCAGAAAGAGAGTAGAAAATATCATACCATTAGTATATTTTACAATTCCTTTTCACCCCTCTCAAACAAATAACTTATTCAAACGAGATTGATATAAACAGTAATATATTTCAGAATTAGCTCATAATTCTGAGCTTTGAAAATGTATTTTCCTAGCTTCATTTTTGTCAAATATTATCTATCCTAAGCTTTTAATAATATGGATTTCATTCCAGAGTACTTTCATTTTTAGTTTTATACTTTGAAAATAAGAATTTTTCATTTTAGCAAATGCCTACTTACTACCTATGATACGCTACGTTCCATATTCTGGGGAAGTAAAAAAAGAAAGACATAGTTCTTTGTCCAAGCGTTCATGGCCTAGAGTGGAAAACTGGCAAGGAAATCTTTGATTGTAGCATGAATGGTACTTACAGTATCAGATTTATTTATAAAGAGATAGCATAATAAATAGGAAGGAGTAATCAGTTTATTCAGGTGATAGGACATAAGGCAAGTGAGGCTCTAAATCCACAGACTGGAAGAGATAAAACACTGAAGTAAGCTACCTAGAATATCTGCAAATTCTGTGTCTTCAAAAGTAATGTCAAATCCTTGTGCAAAGTGTATTAAACTTGGCATTAATAATCCTACATGTATTACTATACCTATCCTAAAAGAAATTGTTCTGGTCTTTAAATCTCATTTTTTTTCTCAGCATAGAAGATAATTCTCAATGCAAAGTGGGCAACAAGTGCATGTACGGTTATGAGAAAAATGCTAATCATTTCCATTGCCCTGAATGGGTTAATTTAGCCAAAGACAATCATGTGCTATTATAGATGATGAATGAGGTTCTTCCTGATGATTTTATAGAGGATATGAAGCCAGTGCCCTTGGGACACCAGCATCTTTTTACCCACTTCAGAAGCTTAGCATTAGAAGAATCACCAGTTACATTCCTGAACAAAAATGTATTCAGACCTTTTAGGCAGCCTCTTCTGTATTTAACTTAACTCATGCCCTTGCCTCACTGCAGGTGCCATGAGTGAGTGTGTTAGCAGTAATACTGTCTACCCTGAAGATGCCTAAATTAGTTTTCTGCTTTTGCCCCTGCTGATATTGATGATTCATCTGAATCCCTGGGTTTGAGGGGAATGTTAACCTTAGTGGCCTGTAAAATTCCAAACCAGGTAACCGTGATCTAATTTCTGCCTGTCAAACACGTATTAGCAATTTAAACTATATGAAAATATATCACTTCGTTTCTCTCCCAAAACTATTTAGTTTGACTACAGAAGATTGGCAAAAAAAAAAAAAAAAAAAAAAAAAACGCATCTAATTCCCTTAAAAAAAAAAAGATTTATTTATTTATTTTAGAGAGAGGGGGAGAGTGCAAGTGGGAGGGAAGGGCAGAGGGAGAAGGGGAGAGAGAGAAAGAGAAGCAGACTCCTTGCTGAGTGTGGGGACAGATGCAGGGCTCAATCTCAGGACCCCGAAATCATGACCTCAGCTGAAATCAAGAGTAAGATGCTTAACCAACTGAGCCATTCAGGTGCCCCTAATTCTAATATAAATAATTTTTATTACATACTGTAAATATCCCAATACTTGCAAAGGTTAGATAACTTTTATTCATTTTCTTATTCATGTATTTATAAAGAACTATTGATCTTTTGACAAATATAGGCAACTGGAACCAATTAAAATCAATTAGATAATGACTATGGAGGTACAATAAGACAAGAGATTCTATGTTAGATTTCTATTCATTATCTAGTCTTCTCTTTCTACATGATCTCTCAGAGTAGTATCTTCCATGACCATGATTTCAATTCAATCCCAGAATTCTCTGTCCTGGATTTCAGGCCCCTATATTCTGTTCCTTAACAGATGTCTTCACTTGGATGTCCTCAAGACATCTCAATCCCCAGTTTCAGAAATGATCACATTATCAGCTCTATATTCTTGTATCTTCTTTTCTCTCTGTATTCCCTATAGTAACCAGGTTTCCAAGTCAGCAACTTGTGAGCTGTCACAAACCCAATCCTTTTCCTTTCCATTTCTTCCAAATCCAAGAGTTTTCAGTCATGAAATTTAAATCTTATGAATATTCCTCCCATCCATATTTTCCTTTCCATTCTTATGGCTATTACCCTGGTTCTGGTGCTGTTCATCTCTCTCTGGACCACTGGAATGACTCCTAACTGAGGTCTTCCACTCCAGATCTCAAGACTGCTTTCTTCTCATGGTTGCAGTGGCCAGGGAATATCCATATGTTTAGCAGATGGTCTGAAGTTAAGGGTATAAGTTGTAATTTGAGGGAAAAGACTTTAGAGATCCAGCAATTTGAAATTCTGTGGGTAAATTGGCTCAAACAGCCAAAATTCCATGAGAGAAGATGGCCTAGTAAACATTAATATTTAAGGGAGATTGCCAAAACAAGAAAAAATGAAGACAGTAGAAATGTTAGAAAAGCAGACTTCCAATCTCATTAAAGTATGTGATTATGGTTTGCCCTATTCTGGACAATAAGTTGTTTGTTTGTTTGTTTGTTTTTCAATGAGTGCATGTGTTTGGCAATCCAAGATTAGGTTGTCTATTGCTCCAAAGCACACTAAAAATCCTTAAGATGGAATGAAGTATTTGACCACTTGTTCCTAGAAGTTTCTTGTACTTGCTTACTGTCTTCTATAATTTGTCCCACCTAATAATTTAACTCCACAATTCATGTCAGATAGACCTTCAGCTGGTGAAGTGGAATGGTAAGAAGAGCTGTGCAATGCCAGGTATGTGTGTTTACCTGATGAGTGTTTGAAAGAGAAAACATCTGTGTCATATATTCTCAAGTCTTACAGGAAAGCTGTGAAAATGATATGACCAAAGCTGTTATAGAGCAGAACAGAACTACAGTCATTTGAAGTACTTAAGTTAGACATTTTTCTCCTTAAAAAAAAAAAAGATCATAAGGAGGGTTATTAAATGTAACACCCTCCACATTATGGTCTGCAATGGATTAGAAAAGTGAACAACATCGTTATAGTTAATCACTTGAAACAAACTTCCGAGTTCCCCTGGTATTTAAGAGCTACATATTATGCTCTCCTGTATCACACTTAATTTGGAAAGGTAGTTAAACTCAACAACAACTTCTAATCACTATTTCTGTAAGAGCAACCGCCCTATCTCTTCTCCTTTAGATGATGCATACTTTAATAAGAGAAACCAATAGTGTGTGTAACACATTGTTTTGCAAGGAACCTGATACTGCAGAAAGCAATAAGCAGTGTGTTGCCTGACTAATGCCTATTTTCCAGTAAGATATCTGGCTAAAATGAAAAGCTTATTCAGAACAATCACTTGTGATATTGCTAAGCCTTTATCCCTAGACAGATAAAAGAAAAAACTATTAATGATGTTGAAATGATATAGGGGTGTGGAGAAAGACATTTTCTACCATCTTTTAAAAAGTCTCTGTCAATCTAATATAAGATCTTTGCAATGCACATGGACCTAAACACTTAAGGATGTCAACTAAATTTTCCACTAAATGAATGGATAGAATTACTGTAAGTCAAAAGTCTTCATATTTCACTTGCCTGATATATCCAAGTTGAAACATTTCTTGTGCTGTGTTGACCGAATTGTTTGAGTTATAGGAGTATAAACAACTTTCAAGACAGGTCAACTAACTGCACTTTACAAAGCATTCGATTTTCAACTTTCTTTAAGAACAGAACACTAGTACTATTATTAGCCTCATACTGTGTTCACTGGCGATAGCTTCATAACATTCTGATAAGTTTCGCTGGGACTAATCTAGTTTGTTCCTGCTTTAACTCTATTAAAATAATTTTAACTATATATCCAAAGGACATTAATTTGGGCATTGAAATTACTCTCAAAAAATGCAAATAAGCGCAAGGACAACTCATGAATATAAGTTTGAAAAGCAGTTAAATACTGACCAGTGCCAAATATCAGGACATTTTCCTACCCAAAATGGTACTCAGTTTATGTCCACAAGGATATGTGGTTTCTTTGGGTTGTTCACACAGATATTTAGATAGCTGTCCTGTTTTCCCTTTTTTGCTTGTCAAAGTTTGTCCTGGCTGGTCTCTGTAGTAGGTAGGTACATGGACATTCGCCTTTACACTGCAGCTGGGAGGATTCTTTTTGCTTCCAGGCCTCCATTGCTCACCTCTGTGATTCTTTTCTAATTTAAAAGACCCCACACACAATAAGGTACCTCAGAAATCCTCAGAGCCACAATTTCATTATCCACATCTCTTCATTCAAGTGAGAAAGTGCAAGACTTCTATTGTTAAGTTTGTATTTAATCTTAACCGGATTTAGGGTTATTTTTGTAAACAGACTAACCCACTCTAAAGTCTAAGTAAATCCTTGTGTCCAATTAGTTTTTTGGTTAGCCTGACTGATGATTTTTCTCCTTGAAGTACAGAATTGGAAATCCTGTGAGGTGGTAGTTCATGCGGTTTATTTTTCTTGGATAGTCGAAGGATATACTGCTGACAATAAATGAACCAAATGCCTATTATGTTTTAGACATTCAGTTTCCATTTCAACTCCCTTTAACCTCTAGAAGGTCAGAGACACTGCTTTTAATATAGGAACAGGGTTTTTATATAGGGAAAGAAAAGAGATGGTATTCTCAGTTAGTACATCCCTTAGTATCTGCTGGTACTAGGTCTAAGTACGCACCAAGACGGCTGGAGAATAGGCACTGGGATGATGTGAGTTTGATGTGGTTTTGGAATATAGGTGAGGTTCAGTGGGATGGAGTCTGGAGCTGACGACCAAGAAAGAATTCTTGAGGCGTCTTTGGTGCAAAATGTTGGTTTATTAAAGCACGGGGACAGGACCGGTGGGCAGAAAGAGCTGCTGCACAAGGGCTGTGAGGGATGGCTGATTATATACTATGGGATTGAGGGAGGTAAGGGAATGGGAGGTTTTCAAAAGGATTTTCATATGTTAAAGAAGATTCACAGGATACGTGAGTCCTTGCCATTGTTAAGTTAAGGTTGTTTTTCTCTCTAGCAAGGCATTAACATGAAGATGGGAGTTTCCTGGAGGAACATTATACTCTGCCCACTTCAAGTATCTGTCAATGGGCTGCAGGTTATAAGGACATTTAATTGTATCTACATTTCCTTCTGGAAGCTATGTTATTGATAGAAATGCTTTGTTCTTATAGATCCTTAAGACATTTATAAACTGAGGGAGATTCATGTCTTGCAGGATTGTGATCTCTATAAATTTAACTGTTTGTTTTTCCTCTCCTTAGCTTTAGGGCGGCCAGGAGTGCATGAGGAATGTCCCAAGTATCCCGGGTGGGGGCGGTGCTGTGGGGTGTCAGCTTCTGCTTTGTCCTCAGCATGCCTTCTGCTCCCTCATCAAGTTGCCTGAAATATCTGAAGTATAGAAGGATGAGGTCTGTTTTGTGCCCATCTCAGTCTATCAATAACCATGTGTGAGTAGACTGGCCCTTGCGGTTCTTATTATGATTGCAAGACACCCTCAGCAATAACCATCAGGAAACTTTGGGGGAGAAAAAAGCGTTTATCACTTAGAGGTCCTGGAAACTTCACAAGACATGTGGAGCCACACAGCGAGGTCATGGGTAGAGAGGGAGAGGGTGGGTCTGTAGTTCTGCTTTATTGGAGTTGTGGGCGGAGAGCTAGGGTTTCACAGGCTCACTCTTTACTGGGGAATTTAAAACATAGGAAGAAAAAAACGAATGGTCAGTTATCAAAATCAACAGGTATCTCTGACACAAAGGAGCCTCTTGGGGAAAGTGAGGGGGCGGCTAAAGGGGGTGGCAGAGGCTGTTGGCTCTTTATCTAGTGCGGCTGGCAATTTGAAGTGGATAGGACTTTGAAGTGGATGCCTGGGCAATCAAAGCTTAAGCCAGGCACTTGCATTACCCACCCCCCACCCCCCCCAAAAAAAGAAGAAGAAGAGAGAAAGTTTTCTGGGCTTACACTACAAGGTCAAACTCAATGCTAAAATGAGAAGAGTTGAAATCCCTCAGAATACATTCTGAATCTGCCTGAGTATTTTTAATTTAGTTCCAGCTATCAAATGGCCCCCACCTTCTTTATGACACTGATTGTTAAAGGAAGCTGACCTTGTTTTGACAGCATTCATTTCCATGGAGGTGGGATATAGGTTCTATTTCAACAAACATTTCTGGTCTTTGGCACCTTCCATGCCCTATGAAATCAAGAAAGTAAATCAAAATAGCTTGTGTCATGGGGATATAGTTTATCCTCTGCATTAGCAGTTCATGTTTTGGAGACATCTTTCTAGTTGTCCAAAGCCAAGCATCCAGCCAAGACTAGAGCTCTGACAATCCTTTTGTTAAACATGGATTATGTGGCCATGTTATCAAAGGTCCACATTTGTCACTCGGAATTTCTCAGTCACTACTTGTTATTCCTTGGACTTTGGGAAAGTGAAGTTTGCCTCAATATTTTAATTAGTTCTAACATGCAAACTTCAATGGATAGCCATGGTGGGTGCTCAAAGAAAATGCCTATAGGACAGAAAACAGGCGACTCATTGCAAGGAATATAAATTATAGATGTGCACAGAGCATTGTGTGCTCAAATATTTTCAGTGGCAGATGATTGAGATATGTGGGTGTTTGTGAGAGGTGCACAGTGAGTGTCATTATGGGTTTTCCTGACATGTTAAATTTTGAGAAAATAATTGAAACAGCCACCAAAGCATTAGTAGAGCCTTAGTCTTGGTGTATGGGTAGATCATGTCAATTCTGAATTCAGAGTAAAGTTTCTAAAAGATTAGCCTGCAAGGTAAGCAGATTTTTTTTTAGAGCAGCTGACAGGTTCTTGCGCCTCTGCCCTGCTCGATATTATCCTTCTAGAAGGGATTGATCCTTTTGAGTAACGCTTTAAGTGGTCCATGTTTGAGAGCATGAAAGTCATAAACTTCAATGAGTACTGCAAAGAAAAGCATGTTCAAATCAAATAGGAAGATTAATAGTAAAACAGGATAAGAGGCATAGCAAAAGGAGTGGAAACATGTGAATCTGCCCCTTTTCCGTTTTCTTTTAAGGATCTGACATTTCCTTCTCTCCTCAAAGCCTAATGGCCTTATACTTATAAAACAGGGACATATCGTTCCTTTTGTTTCTAACTAAGCACCTCAGAATGCCTCTCTGCGGGTCTGAAATTATATACTCTTGGGGTCAGTTATGTGTATGGAAATGGCAGAGAAAGGTGAAGAGAATTCAGGTTTTTCTTCTCTAATCTGGGAGAATTCGGATTTTTAAATAATAGACTCGGAAACTCGGTAATCTAGCCATTGTTGATTTGGCAAAGTTAGAATTATTAAAAGATGTATAAGCTCTGAGGTTAGATAAGTACCAGAAGGCTCCCTTGTCTCTTTTGTTATCTGGGTTTCCAAAATGATGGAAGTAGAGGACAAATTAGAAGAGACTGGAAGAGAGAATGTAATATTGTGCCTAATCATCTTTGTAGAAGTATTTTTTAGGACATTATTCTATTCTCACAGTGTCAGGGATTTCATAAACCAGGCTGGCATCTCTCTTAAGTTATGCTAAGGCCTGAAAACATTTAAAGAGTTGCAACTGCTTAAAAAAGAAGTTCCGATACCCCTAACAAAATGGTTAAGTAGTAAAACACACTAGACGTACAAATTTTGACAGTTGTATATCCCAGTTCTACCACTCTTTGGTCAGGGGGCTGTGATAGAAGAAATAATTAAGAAATACATGAGAATGCTGATAAAGCAAATAACTTTGAAAAGTATTTATAAATGGGTAACTCTCCTCATGATAACTCTGAAACCAGTATTTTTCCTGTTTCTGTCAAGAACCTGGGAGGATTATGAATCCCTCACAATGCTTGACCAAAAAAAAAAAAAAAAGAAGAAAGAAAGAAAGAAGGAAGGAAGGAAGGAAGGAAGGAGGGAGGGAAGGAGGGAGGGAGGAAGGAAGGAAGGAAGGAAGGAAGGAAGGAAGGAAGGAAACATCATAGCAAGTAGAAGAGAGCCTTATAACCTGAAGTTGGTGGTGCATTTGTTCAAATCTGCACATTATCAAACAGAATGTAGTTAGATCTTTTAAAATATTTTGTCCTTGAGAAATCTAAACTCTAAGCACTGGTATGCAATCTTAGAGTTGTTATATATTTTCTAATGCAAGGAAGTTAGGAATCTGATTTGGACTTCTGTAGATAGAGTGGAAGATAGATACCAGGATAAGGATAATGAGGAATAAAGTAATTTCCCTTACCCAGTCAAAATGCAGGATTCATTGTTGCAGTGGTGAAGAGAGATAGGTGGTTAACTCTGAATTCCCACCCTGCATATTTATCATAATTGTATTAGTGTGTGTATACACGCACATGCATACTCAGAAATTTGCTTGTGTTCCTTGTTTCTGTGTTCATGATTGATTCCATCATGAGTTTAGTTTTCTCTAATTAATAAAACTTGGTATCTTGATAAAATCCTAAGTTGAAATGCAGTAAAGTCTCAATTGTATATTGTATATGTTATTGAAAATACTATTGCTCAGAATTGACAAACAAAATAAACATGTCCACTTGCAAAATGATAAAATTCACACACATTCATGGGGGATGTGATGGTTAGTGAGCTAATATTCAGGCACAAAGAGTTATAATATATAAACTCACGATCCTATGAAACCTGAAGTTTAATAGAAGCCATAATTCCTGAAAGAGCAGCATCACTCACAAGGCATGAACTAAAAAACATTCTGTGTGACATAAGATGAGGGGGTTATGCTTACTGGGCATTACCCTTCAGGTACCAGCCTCTTTCATATTTCTATATTCCTTGAGTAAGCTCCTCAGTATGGGATAGGAGGATATAAATAAATCTAAAAGTTTACACTATAAAAATCATGTATTTATATTGAAAAATCTCTTTTATTATGAAAGCAACTCAAACCATGGTGATGAGTGAAAATGCATACTGTTAAACTTTTGGAGCTTTTCTCTTTTTTTTAAGCATGTAAACAAGGGTGCCCCCTAAGGCTCCAGTCCTCCTTGGGTCTCTCTTGATCTTGCCTAATTTTGTTTTCCCTGTCTTGATCACCAGTCTTTTTTGAAAACAAACTCCTATGTTTTAGTCCAGCAGATCAGACCTGATATCAAAACAATGTCTATAGCGAAGTATAGGGTCAAGACTTATTTTGAGTAGTTGTTTACTGACAGGTAAGGTAGATATAGCTGGGAGTCATCTGGAACTCATTTTGTATTTTGGGAGACTTGGATACACAAGAAAATTATAACAGTAACAAATATAAAGGAGATTCGAAAATCTGTACATATTCCAGTGTGTTTCTTGAGGAAAGACAGTTTTTGACCTTGCCCAGAATAGGCATTAAGGCCAGATGGCACTGAAAATGGAGTCTTGTTGCTCCTTTTGCTCAGGTCTAAAAGCCTGAGCCAGCATCATTCATGCCACACACTTCCTTCTCAGATACCTAAACAAAACTGACAGCTCTAATTTTATTATCCTTACTCTAGCAGAATACCCACTGTCGTCTGTAAGGACAATATGATCATGTCCCTTGGCTGAAGAATGCATTTCCTCAGCCATAATGTTCCTAAGGCTTCTAAATAAAATGGAAATTCAAACTTTACTTTTAGAAAAAAAAATCACTATGTTGCATTTCTAAAAATAAGTTTTGTTCAGAGAGAGCTTTCTGTAATGCTAGAGGGAGGCATTATAGCTGAGGTTTATAGAAAGCAGCAGTCGAGTCTCCTAATTGATGTACAGTCAAGAGTGTGGCATTAACTCTAGTCACGGGTAAAATGAAGGTAAGGGAGAGATGATCTGCAGCCCAGTGAAGAAAAACAGAGAGCCCTAGTGATGAAAATCTATGGTCTTTGGGGCCAGACTCGGATGCCTTCAGGGGCCAGGCAGGCCATGCACATTTGCAGAGCAGTAGGTGTAATATAACATGGAGTGTTAGGAACTATGACACATCAAGCACAAATATCTAGGGGCTTCCATTGGCTTATAAACTATGAGCTTGTAATTCTGTATTTACAGTCTGGAGCAGAGGAAAGTGGTCTCATTAACTGGGATTACTTCCTTCCTGGAAAAAGAATTAGGAACTAGAGAGAAGAAAACATTCATATTACACAGCTCAACAATTCTTTGTTTTTTATTGTTTTTGTTTTTGTTTTTCCACCTGATGTAATTCATTAACTCTCATTGAGGCAAAGTCGAAAAGGCCTTGTAGATGTTTTTCCCATTTTCACCAAAGCATAATGTTGATGAATAATTGAAGCCTGAGAGGCAGCCCTGAAATTTATTAAAGAGACCCTGACATCTATTGTTCTGTTTTTGTCCTCCGTTTGCTTACCTCTTCTGCATATTATGCACCAGAAAAACATGTTCCATAATCATTTGTAAAGAGCAGGGACTAATTATATAACTTTGGGAGAATCACTTTTTCTAGCTGAACCTGTTTTGCTATCAGTAAAATAGGAATAATATATTATGCTAGCTTCCTTACAAGATTGAGATGGAGAGAAAATTACTAGATGAAAATAGGGCTTCTAAAAGTAAAATAATTCCATATTAAAGTGACATTTACTTATAATTATGAGACTATAAGTGATGATTCCTTACAGTCAACTAAATTTTAATTTTAATCAGTTTCTTATTCAACTATATATGTGTTCTAAGATTATCTCCTATCATATACGTTTTTCTACAGAAGAGTAATATATCTATTAATATATAAATGACAAAAATGTTTCTACTCTGAAAATTCTCCTGTAGCTGTGAAAAACTATGTGAATAAGTAGTTGTGTCTGTCATTCTTTATAATCAGTTATTGAGACCACCTCTATGGGAGATGCAGCAAAAATCATCCATTACATATCATTCCCAGCCCAGAGAATTGTTGTTAAACATTGTGAAATACTGTCTTAGTAAAAAATCCTATTGCTAAAATTGAGGCAGGAGATTTGTATTAACCAAAAAAATAATAACACATATTCAAACAATCTTTCATAAATTATAAGACCTAAATAGAAAGAATACTTTTGGAGATAAAAGGAATGGAATCAAGATTACCGGACTGTGTTTTCTGTAGCAGAAAAAGTAAAACATCCTTTTCTGTTTGAAACCAAGTCAAGAAAATGTATGATTTTTGTATCACTGAGAGAATACTTTCATCATGTGCCCAGGTGGAAGGAATAGAACCATTTTGCCCTAATCAGAACACTAGAAAATAGTTGAAAATAATATCTTTCTTTACACCCTGGAAACTTAAAGGTGAAACCGTATTCAGTTGAAAGAAGCTTTTCCTTTCCTTGGAATTATGAGAAGAAAGTCCTTCTTTATGATGATTCTTTGTTTTATATCCTTTGATGCTCCAAAAAAACAACAAAAGACATGTACACAGAAGGCGTAACTAACATATCTTTCAAGAATATTTGAGAGCACCTCGGAAGAATACTGCTACATCCCACATGAAAAGTTACCTGGTAATCAGGGCTCACTTGGTAGCAGCTACATTGTTTAATGTCCTAGATCAGAAATATGCATAACTGTAGAGTTTCACTCACTTGTTTATTCACTAAACAAATATCTATTGAGTATCTAATGCATGCCTAGACTAGGAATGTATCCGCAAACAGTATCCCTGCTCTTTTGGAAGAATCCAGTGCAAGAAGCAGGATGTTAAGGGATACTTAATATGTGAGATAGTAATATGTGCTGTGAAGAAAAATGTAGCATAATAAAATAACTAAGGGAGGTTGTAGTGACCATGGTAGAGAATGTGCTTTCATATCAGATGGCCAGGGAAGATCCTCTGATAATGTGACATTTAAGCTGAGACCCGAAAGAAATAATAGAGTGAGCCAACCATCTCAGAGTACTCCAGGAAGAAGGGAGAGTAAGTCACAGTGGCCAACAGTCTGAAGGCAGGAGTGTGCTTTCCCTGTGTGAAGACAATAAGGAGGCCATTGTAGATGGAAAAGAGAGAATGGAAGGGTGATGATCCTTGTAACATTAGGTCATATAGTCCCTTGAAGGTCAAAGTAACGACTTTTGTCCTAATATGAGTGAGATGGGAGACACTGCAACATTTTAAGCAGAGGAGTGACACAATCCAGTTCACATTTTGAAATTAATTTGGAAGCCATGTGAAAAGTATAGAGAAAAGTATGAGCAAAGAGACTGGCTCGAGGCTCTTGTAGTAATGCAGGTGAGAGGTGATATGACTTGGGTAGCAGGGAAGTAGGTGAAGACAGTACAACTGCCTAGATTTGCTTATGGATTAGAAGTGTGAAAAAATTGGTCAACGATGATGGTAAGGCTTTGGCTTAGGCAATCAGAAGAACAAAGTTGCCATTTACTAAGAAGATGGATCTGAAAGTATACACAGAAAGTTAGGTGTCCCCAGAAAAAGAAAGACGAGACATAGCTTTTGTCATACAAAAGAAATCATTTTAATTTCTGTGATCTATGCCCTACCAGCTCTATTTGCCCAAGCATACTTTTTTTTTAAAGATTTATTTATTTATTTAGAGAGATGGGGGAGGGGCAGAGGGAGAGGGAGAGAATCCCAAGCCAACTGACTCCTCAGGAGCACAGAGCCTAATGCAGGGCTCAATCTCATGACCCGGAGATCGGGACCCAAGCCGAAAGCAAGAGTCTGAAGCTCAGCGGACTGAGCCACGCTAGGTGCCCCTGCGCAAGCACACTTCTTGCAGAACTTTCTAGGAGGTATCAGAATTGCAAAGAAATGCAAAAACTTCAGTAGTTAAAGATTTTAAGGGGACAAAGGGAATACAAAAACTAAGAGTTTCTACCAGGTGGAAATAACCCAACCATATCAGAGGCAATAAATCAGTGGTAAAAGCTCCTAGTGCTGTTTCAAAACTAAGCAAGGCTGCATGCCTTACAGGAGATAACAAGCCCAAGACTCCATCCAGTTTATATCACCTCTGGGTGCATGCCCATAGCCCCTGCCCCTTGTCTCATTATAATGTTAAAATCTCTACCCAAGGAGGAGCATAAACCTGAAGAAGGAGTGTACAGAGAGAGAAGGAGATGTCCTAGGACTAAGCCCTAGGACACTATAACATTTAGAGGTTGGGAACATGAGGATGACTCAGCAAAGGAGACTAAGAAGGAGTAACTTGTTCAAAGAAAACCAAGAGAACTGTGTCCTGGTAGCCAGAGGAATAGGTATTTCAAAGAAAATGAGTAATCAACTGTTGGTGGGAATGCAAACTGCTGCAGCCACTCTGGAAGACAGTGTGGAGGTTCCTCAAAAAGTTAAAAATGGAACTACCCCTCTAATCTAGCAGTTACACTACTACGTACTTAAACAAAGAACACAAAAATACTAGATCAAGGGGATACTTGCACCCCAATGTTTATAGCAGCATTGTCTACAACAGCCAAATTATGGAAACAGCCCAGTGTCCATTGACTGATGAATGGATAAAGAAGATGTGGTGTATATATAAAAATTTAATTTATAAATTCCACATATGATTTAATTTATATAAATTCCACATATGAGTGAAATCATATGGTATTTGTCTTTCTCTGACTTATTTCACTTAGCATAGTGCCCTCTAGTTCCATCCACATTTTTGCAAATGGCAGGATTTCAAAAAGAGTGAAATCTTGTCATTTGAAATGATGGTTTTTAAGACACTGGATACCAGGCAATGCAGGGCAGTGATCCCTAAGACACTGGCAACAAGTAGGTTAGCCCTATAGATGCTCCAGTTTACTGTCTCGAGAGAGTTTCCGGGCTGCAGCACCACAAGAAGGAAAACAGGACAGAGCTTGGTGGAATTGAAATGAGGCTGGGAGTCCAGGAAACTAAAAAAGCTACAGTTCACAGAAGAAGAACAACACAAAGAACTCCAAAAATCTTCATAAGATTGCCTTCAGTTTTTTAGCTGAGTCTTGATGAGACTATGCATGTAAGAAAGTTCCTGAGACTGGGGAAAGAGTTAACTGAAAGGATAGTAGGGAACAGTATGTGCCACTCACAGAGGTCCAGGAATAGTGACCGTTCCCATCTGCCAGACTGGAAAATCTCACACTTCACAGAGCATCAAGTAAAGTAATCAGAAGTGCCTTGCCTCAGTGCTGTGGTTCCAACCTAAAAAGTCTTAAAAGAAGAATCTGAAAGACCAAATTCCTAATAGATGCATTTCAGAACAAAGCTCAAGATTTATAGGAACTGAAAAATATGCAGCACCCACTGAGGTAAAATCAACAATAAATGTCATGCAATGAAAAATTACCAGGCATGGAAAAAAAGCTTATAAATACAGCCATAATGAGGAGAAAAATTAAATATCAGACTAGATTCTGAACTGGTACAATTGCTAGAATTAGCAGATAAAGACATTAAAACAGATATTATAATTGCACTCCAGGTATTCAGGCATGGGTGATTTAAAAACAAGTTGCAAATCAAACCTCTATAGATGGAAACTGTAATGCATGTGATCAAAAATAACATGGAGTGAATTAAAAGCTGAATAGACAGTGTAGAAAAGATTAGTGAACTTGAAGGCATAGCAAGAAAAGTACTATCCAAAAGAAAACACATAAAGAAAAAAAATCTTATAAAGGATTATTCTATCAGTATCAGAGAGACGAATATTCTGAGTATAAGAGACAGGACAGGAAGTTGTAATAGGAAAAAGGAGATCAAAAACATTTGCCTTAGAGAGTACAGGTCCATGGGGCCAAACTCTGGCTGGGAGGTTAAAATAAAATTCTTGAATAAACTTGGGTGCTTCATTGTAGGAAGGGCAAAGAGTAGCTCTTTCTGAATTTTATTTTGTATTTTGCAATTTATTATTTATTTAGATGTTTAAGTTCTTGCACTAGGATTTTACAAACTGGTGAACACTGACAAATTATATCTGCCACAGAATTATAACCACACTTTCACACACAGTATAAATACATGATTGAACAAACATTAATATACATCACCATTTTATCAATTACATAGTAAAACTAATGACTAAGTATCCACATATTAAATTGCACAACATAAAAGACACACAGAATATTAGATGTCTGTTCAACTTATTAGCAGAAACCCATTTCTTTTTTTTGCAAAAGCGGTTGGGAAGATAAGGGGAAAAGTCACACTTCAAACAAAAATAATAATTGATTAACAACTTCCAGTATGTACAGAAAAATTATAAGAATTTCAGAAATTTGATGGTTGAAATTATTTTAAGCATGATGACAGTGCATCTCTGCCTTTTAGAAAATATTCAGTAAATTAATAGGGCATATCGTACATGTTCTGCACAAAACTAAGGCAACATTTTATGAAAAATATTTAATATTCCTTCCCATTCTTCTCAGATCCCCCCTGTTAAGTGGTGCCCTAAAGTGCAAACATTAAATCATAGGCTAATGTTAAGGCTTTTTTGTCGGGGGTTATTAAAGACACGTGCTTCTGTACAATGCAGATTTTCAAAATAGAGGTTTTTCATAACACAAAAGGAGATTTATATACAGGCTTTAAATAATCAACATAAGATTTGATTAAAAATCCAACAAAAATCAATGGTGCAAACCTGATGTGAACTGGTAAAGCTATGAGAGACGCAAACATACAGTGAGCAGGAAAATAACTATATAACCATGTACTTTCAATGTTTGAATGACTGAAGAAATAAATCACATAAGGTCTAGAATAGTTCCTAGGATTTTAGTTTTGTATGGTATTGAAAATATGTGAGTATCGTGTTGGAGATTTTGGCACCTAATATCCCTAAATTTCTAATACTTTGATAAGATTCTAGCATGAGAATAGATTTAAAGAAGACTTATAACTCAATTATGTATGATTTCAGGAAAGGCACATTCGATTGGTACAAAGAATCTTTTGGTAAGTATCCATTAAGTTGACTGTAACTGAAAAGTTTCTCTGTCAATCTGTTTAAGGTGGCATTGGTTAGACCATGTAAGAATAAGAAATCTCATGTTCTTGCATGTGACTTCCACAGGTCTGGGCAGTTTACTCAAATATTTAGTTAAACACAACCAATAGCATTATGGAAGAATTTTAAAAAGTTGAATACAGAAATGATATAAAGATACTGGTCTGTTTCAATATACTCCACATGAAATTCTCAGTGCTTTGAGTATGAAGCTGGAGGTAATACAAAATGAAATGAACTTCCTAACCAGAAGCAGCCATCCTGCAGTTCAGTAACATTGAGGCAATAGATAGGAAGCCTGCTGAGGTTTACCCCATCTAGGTCACAACTTTTGACAGATGTTCCACAAATTTCAATTCAACACTCCGAGTCCAGGTTCACTGCTCTTATGGGGGCTTGTGAGTGGAGTAGTGATAAACTTCTACAGTTCACTTGTCTATATAGAGGTCATACTGTGCCTGACAGTAGTCCCTGCCGCCCTTTAGAAACTCCATAAACGTGACCAAGAAAGGACTATGTTACTCACTCAGGACTGTGGTCTAATCATACACCTAGACTCTGGGTGACAGGAACACAGCGGGTGGCAGAGCTCTACCATGCCGTGAGTGGCCCCAAAGACAGCTTGGTGCCAGTTGGCCCACGGTGTAGAGAGCCAATATGTATGCTGAGGCCCAGTGGGTATCTTTTTTTTTTTTTTAATTCAAGTAGGTTCAGTTCATAAAAATTTTCGTCATTAGTGTGGTTTTTAATTCCTTCATTTTCCAGATCTTCTTTCTTTGAATAAAAGATAAGCCAGAGGTTAACCCAGATAACCCTGTGGACTGCTTCCCCACCCACTTTTCTGTTACATTCAGCACACTGACTCTTCACAGTTCTTGCTAAGGTAATGACAACAAGAGCAAGTTCTTGCTAAAGTAATGCCATCAAGAGAAAAGACTTGATGGATAGAGGCAGGATGTTTGTATGTGTTTTGCAGGGAGAAATGTGTGGATGCATATGCAGTTGGGTAGGCATGTCTGTTCTCTGCTTTTCAGGATTACTACAGTCTCTGTTTCCAAGGGGTAAATCAGAACTTCCTGGCCATAACCTCTTCACTAACTTCTCTTACTTTCAGAATAAAATTCAATTTTTACCATGTGTTACATCGTCTTAGCCACTGACTGCTTTTCCATCATCAGCTGCCTTTTATCCTTTCCACATTCACTCTGTGCTCTAGCAATTCCAAGATGCATGCTTTCCTACTTCTGTCCCTTTTTTTTAAAAAAAAGGCTGGTTAGGAGTTAAAGCCTGGATTCTCTCGAGAGTCCAAGCTCTTTCCATCTTATCTAGCTTCCTTCTTGCTAATTGGAATCTGATGACAGTATATGGCTAGCTTTAGAGGCCATCCTAAAAGTGATATACCCACTTCTTTGTACCATGAGTACAGGAAAATAGGACAGAATATGCCTTTAACTTCGGAGCCATCTGCCTCACTTACTGACTCCCAAGAGAGATGTCAGTTCCCATGCCACTGTGTGGCCTTTCCAATTCTGGGATTATTGAGTTCCTGCTGATGATTTCTGCTCCAAAGGCTGCTTTTAGCAATGCAGAGTTCTCTAGTCGATGGAATCCGTATTTTTAAAAATGCTGCATTCCCTCTATTCTAAAAATAGTTCCTGACAGTTCTCATAATCTAAAAGCCCCTTGGATAAATTAACCCAGATGTACATCTTTGAATTTATAGGATCTGTCTGACTAGGAAATTTTCACATGGGTATAAAATTCCAGAGATTGAAGATAAATGAGATGACTTGTATAATATTTTGAGCTTTGTGGACAAAAACTGCTATATACATCTAAGACGTGGTGGAATGATAGTAGGAAAAAAATGGGAACTTAAGAGAACTACCAATCAAACAGGAAAGCAAGTCAACTCACTAGCTTGCAGTCAGGTTAGTAAGAGATAACTGTGAATTTCAATGTTAAAGGACCCATGATCTGGGTGAATGTTTCCCAGACTTTTCCATTTGTTTTTTCCATGGACTTCCTGTGTATTCTGCAAGTTCAATGAAGAAAAGAAGAAGGAAAAACACTCATTTTCTCTATGTGTTGGTGTCATAAAGTTTCCTAAATTAGCAAGAAAGTCAAGGGGTTATAAATTATCCCTCTTCCTTAATGGCTTGTTTTCTTACTCCTTCTCCCCCTCATCCTCCTCCTCTTCAAGTAACATTTAGATGCCCTGGTAGAATTCAAGGGCACTGCATCATTCTCATCGCACTCCAGATACCCTTTCTGCCCAAGGGCAGACAACTAAGGTGGGAAGCGTTCCAGAAATCCTTTTCCGTCCCACTTCCTCAGACTAACCTCAGACTAACAAATGTCACCCTTACCCTAATTCTGTGGACTGCATCCCCACCCACTTTCCTGTTACGTTCAGCACACTGACTCTCCATATTCTTGCTAAGTAATGCCATCAGTAATGTTTTTCTCTTGCCTCTTCCCACTTGTCCCTCAGGGGGACAGACCAACATCACTGCGGCTATCACACTATTTCAAAATGGGGCAGATATGTTTTAGGAAATATGGTTACTGCACCATATTAGCCTAAAAGCATATATATCCCACTTCCCCAGGGAGAGTGTGGCTACCCCACAACCTCTCCAGAGCTGCATCTCCTTTTATCTCTGCATGCTTCGGAGGCACCCATCTGATACCTGTTTCCCCTTTTGCTCTGGGGGAGTGGGTGAATAGATAGGGGCCATTTGAAGCTATTGAGGTTTGGGAATCCTAGTTTTTACAATTTATAAACTTTGAAATTTTGTTATTAGTCACAATTCATCAATCCCTTTGTAATCTTAGATTTCTGTTTTCCAAAAGTCTAGACTACACAAAAAAAACCCCAAAACAACAAAAAACCATTTCTGTATGACTATTTTTTACTTTTCAGTTTAGTTCTAGTATACTTAAAATTCAGGACACTCCTGTAGGGATACTAATTGTAAATATTTTAATATCTTTTCCATTAAAAGCCTCTAAATTACTATCTCAGAGACCTGGAAACTGAGTCAGACATTAACATATTCAAATGAGGAAGTCAGAAAGAAATGCATTGTTTGCACGAAGAACTACATGCATTAAAAAATATCTATGGTTTGCATATTTCTATAAATACACAAAAAGGACTTACAGCATCACATTGAAGCACAGTAGGGGGGAAATCCTGTAAAGTTTCAGTGAGCAGTGTATGAGAAATGAAAAATAATTGGATAAAGTTAGCGTTTCTAAATTTAAGATATGTATTATGCAATAGATAGTCACTTAATGGGCTGTTATTCTGTGCTTTAGTGGGCAAAAATAAAAGGACTTTATATGACCTGTGACTGTGTTTATTGCCATGTAACAAATCATCCCAAGACTTTGTGGTTTAAAACATCAACAGTCGGGGTGCCTGGATGGCTGTCAGTTAAGCGTCTGCCTTTGGCTCAGGTCCTGATCTCAGGGTCCTGGGATCGAGCCCCACATTGGGCTCCCAGCTCAGCAGGGAGCCTGCTTCTCCCTTTCCCTCTCTCCCCCCTGCTCATGCTCTCTCTCTCTCTTACTGTCTCTCTCAAATAAATAAATAAATAAAATCTTCAAAAAAATTTTTTAAATAAAACGTCAACAATCATGTTATCATCATCTCTTGTGGTCTCTGGTCTTAGAATTTTGGGAGAGCCTGGACTGGACCCCAGTTCAAGGTCTCTCATGTAGTAGCTGTCAGACCAAGGTTGGAGATGGAACAGTGAAGAGTTAGAACATCAAGGGATTGGCAAGGCCTCTCTCTATCACCATGTGGCCCCAGACCTTCTCCATGTTGTCTGGTTGTGTGAGTTAATTGAGGCTTCCTCACAGCTCTGGTGAGCTCAAGGCAGTTGGACTGCTTACATGGTAGCTCTGGGCTCCAGTATGAAAGTACTGGTGAACAAGCAGAAGCCTTTTATGAACCAGCCTCCGTAGTTACATAACATCACTTCTGTCCTAATCACACCGCTTCCAAGATTTACAGGGAGGGAGTACAGACCCCATTTCTCAGTGGGAGCAGTGTCCAATAATGTGGGGCCATATTTTAAAATCTCCACATTCTGTACTTTGGCCAAAAATTATTTTCATTATTCCCACATTCAAAATACAGTCACTTTCTCCTAATAGTACCCACAGATTTGATCTCATGATAGCATCAGGCTCAGGCTTGGTTTCCAGCAACTCATTACAGACAGGCATGAGGTTCCCTGGGCTAGTTTACTTGGACCCATCTCCTCAAGCGTCATTCCTCTCAATTTTAAGATGTGCAAATTAAGATTAAAAGATATTTGCCTCCCATACATCCTATATACGATGTTGGTGTAGGCATAGGATAGACACACATCTATTAAAAAGAGAAAGTGGCACAACTATTCAGAAGGGATGGTGGTGGAAAGGAGAGGCACCAAAGTCACTGGTATAGAGCAATTTTTTTTTTAATTGAAGTATAGTTGACATACAGTGTTACATACGGTAGTCTCAGGCATGCAACAGAGCGATTTGCCAAGTCTCTGTGTTGTGCTATGCTCACCACAAATGTAGCTACCATCTGAGACACAGCAATTTTGAAACCTAGCCAGGCACATGTTTCTAGTTCCTTGATTAGGAGCCAGTTCTCCCTGGGATTGATTCTCCAGAGTTCTTAGTTCCAGTTTGTGTGAACATGGTTCTGTCACTGAGTGATTATCCTTCCTTTCCCACAAAAAAGGAGACTGTGTATGCAACTAAGTCATTTTCTCAGACTCTTTCCTGCCTGTAGGGATTCAGAGATCCAGATGCTATTATTTTGCATTTTGTATTGTCTTTGTCCTGTTCTGTCCACACTGATACAATTATTTTAAAAATGATATGGGCTTTCTGTGTACTAATTTGTAATTGATCTCATTAGATAGAGATCAAACTCACAAATCTTTTTGAGATAACCTCTTTTTTACCTGTGTTCCCTGTGAGGCTCTTATGGAAAAATTCTCCTAAGTTTCACAGAGACCTGTTGTTTAACAGGGGTGGGGGGTGTCTGCCAGGCATGCTCTTAAAATACTGAGAAGGCATTTTTTTTTTGGTCTGTTTGAAAGGATCTGTGCAGCACAAAGTTAAATTTTTCTCAGGTCTTAACAAGGAATCTTATAGGTCCATTCTGGATTTGGTCTTTGCCCTGAAGCCATTTCTTAATTTGAACATTGTATTTTATTTTATTTTTGCTATTTGGAGAAACTGGGAATAAGAAGTGATCTTATTTTAGAACCCGGCAAGCAGTGGATCCTTTATATTTCCTCCAAATTTTACTAGAAAATCAAGCAATTCCTTTTTGTAATTCATCTGTCTATGCCTCTGACCTATCATACATGGTTAAAAGAGCTTATACTTGCAGTACTTGGCCCCAAAACCTTAGCCAGATCCATCAGCTCATGAGGTACATTCTCTATTTTCAGTATTACCATAATTAAGAGTTTTGTTAAACATTCTGCCATTGCATGAAATGAATCTCTTTTCCTCCAGCTTCGAATAACATTTTTCTCAATTTCCTTTAAGCCCTTATGAACAACCTCGTTGAGCGCTGTCCAGGTTCCATTTACCATCTCCTCAAGTCTACTCAGTTTCTCCTATCACTCACCCAAAGCCAGTGTCAGCTGTTTTATTTTTATTTTGTGTGTGTGTGTTGGATCTATCTCTTTAATGTTAAGGAAAATTATTTTTTAAACTTTTTTGAGGATAGTTGATGCACAATGTTACATTAATCTCAGGTGTACAACATAGTGATCCAACTTTTCTATGTGTTATGCTGAGCTCACTACAGGTGTAGCTCCCATCTGTCACCATACAACACTATTACAATACCATTGACTCTATTTCCTATGCTGTACTTTTCATCCCTGTGACTTACTTATTCTACAACTGGAATCCGGTTTAGCTTTGTGTTACAGATACAGTCCACTTTGAGACACCAAATTTTGTTCTCATTCTCTGTTACTGTACGAAAAAATAACTGAAAATGTAATGGCTTAATACAGCAATCATTTTTGTCATGTCTCACCATTTCTGTGGGTCAGGAATTCTCAAAGCACCTGCAGTATCATGGTGAATTCATGAAGTTGCACTTGGACGGTGGCTGGAGCTGGAAGAGCAGGGAGCTAAAGTGGCTGGTGGCCTGCTAGGCCTCGCTCATGCGGTCTCAGGGCTTGTCCCTAGGATTTCTGCCTATGGGCTATTAGTCCTTCATCATAGCATGGCCCCCTCAGGGCTCTTGTACAAGCACACCCCCAGTGAGCAAGACAGTAACTCTATTTCCTTTTGTGACCTAGCTTCAGAAGTCACTTGCCATCATTTCCCTGTAGTCACAAATTCTCCCAAATTAAGAGGAGAGGACATAGGTGGATCCCAACTGTCAGTGAATTTGGGACTGTTTTAAAATTGCCATGATGACTTTGGCTTATTTTAATCATACTTTTAAAATAAGGTCTTAAGGGGGCACCTGGGTGGCTCAGTTGGTTGGGCGACCGCCTTCGGCTCAGGTCATGATCCTGGAGTCCCGGGATCGAGTCCCGCATCGGGCTCCCTGCTCGGCGGGGAGTCTGCTTCTCCCTCTGACCCTCCTCCCTCTCATGCTCTCTGTCTCTCATTCTCTCTGTCTCAAATAAATAAATAAAATCTTAAAAAAAATAAAAAAATAAAGTAAAATAAGGTCTTAAGTTTCTTAACCATGAAGTCTGAGTCTCCTACAAAAATTCTCCAGGAATCCAATTCTCACCTTGGGATAAAAGTACTGTGGTGCTAATTTGAATAGCTGTATCATGGGCTTTTAAGCACCAGATAACGTGGTAGAAGGGTGTCTTAACCACCTCCTCTTTGGCCTTCCTGCTGTCCTAAAACAATAGCTTGGACCAGACTCCAAAGATCCAACTTCCCTGTGAGTGAAATCTTTCTGTTCTGCTCAGCTAGTCCCTATTTCTGACCATTGCCTCTTAAAACAAGGGATATTTTTTCTTTTTTTTCCCCTTTTTTTTATTATGTTATGTTAATCACCATACATTACATCATTAGTTTTTGATGTAGTGTTCCATGATTCATTGTTTGCGTATAACACCCAGTGCTCCTTGGGGTCCCTGGGTGGCTCAGTCGTTAAGCGTCTGCCTTCGGCTCAGGTCATGATCCCAGGGTCCTGGAATCGAGCCCCGCATCAGGCTCCCTGCTCAGCGGGAAGCCTGCTTCTCCCTCTCCCACTTCCCCTGCTTGTGTTCCCTCTCTTGCTGTGTCTCTCTCTGTCAAACAAATAAATAAAATCTTTAAAAAACAAACAAACAAACAAACACCCAGTGCTCCATTCAGTACATGCCCTCTTTAATACCCATCACCAGGCTAACCCATCCCCCCACCCCCTCCCCTCTAGAACCCTCAGTTTAAAACAAGAGATATTTTAAATCAATTACACTAAATAATATGATCTTTGAGCAACCTGACCTTCTGCCCTGAAGAGTGTTTCCATTTACACAATTGACTTCCTTGCCCCTATGAAGGACCTGAAATTGAAGTCATTTCATTATATCTATCCCTCAGCGTAAATACCTCATTGGTGTAATGTGTTCATTAGAACAGGTGAAAGAGGACATTATGGCTGTTTGATAATAACAGACTTTAAAGCAATCCTGATGGCTATGAAATGCCCATAATCTTGATCTTATTTCTGCTAAGGGAATATAAAACATCAACATGCAAATGAAAAGGTTTATCAGAACACTTGGTCATCAGAAAAAATTTTGCTTTTTTTCTTCTGGTCATTTTTATTTGAAAAGCTGACCAGAGTTTCAGGCTTTTATATGAAAATAAAGCATTCAAATAGTTGAAGTACTGCTTAGTTTTTTAAAACAGTTTTTAAATGACATGTCATTATATAAAACTCTTGGGTTAAATGTATATTTCAACTTAATTTCACTACCTATCATCCATCACCATCATTTTGGTATCATAACAGGTACACAGACTATGAATTTAAAGTGAAGATTCTTGCCTTGAATTTTACTCTTTTAATGAGCACACACTTTAATTTTCAGTTGATAGCTTAATAAGATTGGCCAGACCCAGATCTACCTGGACATTTAATTAGGGGGTAAATAAAGTCTTCCATGACTCTGACTTTCTCACACTATATAAAATAAGAAAAATCTAGGTAGTTTAAGTCAGAGGAATTGGCATTTTAGAAGATCTTTATCTTTCTTATTCAAAAGTTACTTAACTCTAAAATACTCTTTTTTTGTGGAAATATTCAATTATTTATTAAAAGACTTAAAATTAACAAAAGTACAAAATTTGGGGCAGATTTGAGTTATGTAACTGTTCCAGACCTCTTCTTCAAATATCCTAAAACCAAAAGCTGAAAAATACATAAATAATGCATCCTTATTGCTAGCATTGTCTGATTGTATTTTTATAAATCCATAGCTATATTATAATAGTAACCAATAGCACATGTATAATTATTTTCCTTAGTTGATGTTTTGTATATTCTTTTTTTTTTGATGTAGTGTTCCATGATTCATTGTTTGCATATAATACCCAGTGCTCCATTCAGTACGTGCCCTCTTTAATACCCATCACCAGGCTAACCCATCCCCCCACCCCCCTCCCATCTAGAACCCTCAGTTTGTTTCTCAGAGTCCATAGTGTCTCATGGTTTGTCTCCCCCTCTGATTTCCCCCCTTCATTCTTCCCCTCCTGCTATCTTCTTCTTCTTCTTTTTTTTTTTTTTTTAACATATAATGTATTATTTGTTTCAGAGGTACAGGTCTGTGATTCAACAGTCTTACACAATTCACAGCACTCACCATAGCACATACCCTCCCCAACGTCTATCACCCAGCCACCCCATCCCTCCCACCCCCCACCACTCCAGCAACCCTCAGTTTGTTTCCTGAGATTAAGAATTCCTCATATCAGTGAGATCATATGACACTCTAAAATACTCTTAGTTCATACTCATCACATTCTTCAACTCATCAAATGCACAAGGTTGTATAGTATGGCCTCTTATCTCAGTATTTTGTATTAGCAAATAGAAGCCATTGATGAATGTTAGTAGGTATAATTAATTACATAAAGGATAAAACATAAAGAAAATACATTGCTATTACCAGCTTCTCTTAGCCTTATGGGCTGTTTTGTTAACTGGAGCCCCACTTGGCACAGTTGTCTTTACTCTTTACCTAAAACTAAGTTAACTAAAGCAAGTCTATGAAAAGAGGTATTTTCTACCTAGAAAATGAGGCAGGAGCTTAATAGAAGTTAAGTGCTGCTTCTTCTACAATGTCAGAAAGAACCAATATATGCAGACTATGATCTGATTGATTGATTCATTCATTCATTCATTCATCCAACAAATATCACATATTATAAATCATGTGCCATGCAGAGAGGACCTTCTATATGTGCTTATCCTGACTTTTAACAAGTACAAAGATTTTATTTTCTTTATTTAGGACAAATGAGAGATCAGACAAACTGTGGATTTTGATTGACTTCCAGATAATCCTGGAAGAAAAACTCAAGAAGAATTGCTGTCTTTGTTTGTTTGTTTGTTTGTTTCAAGTTTTTATTTAAATTCTAGTTAGTTAACATATAGTGTAATATTGATTTCAGGAGTAGAATTTAGTGATTCATCACTTAAGAATGGCTGTCTTTTGGGGCACCTGGGTGGCTCAGTCATTTAAGCATCCAACTCTTAATTTTGGCCCAGGTCATGATCTCAGGGTCATGAGATCAAGACAGAAAACTGGACATGGATGAGAACAAGGACAAACTGCAACCTGAAAGGATGGAAGAAGACATGGACTGGCAAATGGAACTTAAGAAGACAAACTGGGACTTATTTCTGCTTCTTACCCTATCCAACCTCAATGCCGAGGGTATGCAGGAGAATCTGGTGTCATCACACAGGAGCACATGCACTTGTGTGTGAGCTAGATTGCCCAATACCCTGCATCAATCTTCAGAACTGCCTTACTTCCATCTTCCAGATCTTCTGCATAATATCTCCTGAGGGCCATACAAAACCAGAATCATGCAGAGGAATTCTAAAAAACATGGTTTAGCTCAGCTAAGTTGACCTAGTACAGAGCCACTGAAGAGATATGGCAGAATCTGAGTCTTCTGATTTAAGCCTTTTCCCACTATATTTTCCAAGGCTAATGTCCAGCAATAAGCTGATGTCCAGCACTGACCATAGAGGAAGCAGAGCCCAGAAGACAAACCACCAAAAAAAAAAAAAAAAAAAAAAACAAACAACAAAAAAAATCCAATACATTTGATATGTGATGACTTCTATAGTGCCATGGTAAAATCAACCACCGTTGCTCAACAAAGAGGAAGAAGAATCTTGTATTTTGGTTTATGCACCAGGCACATTTCAATAGAAAATTAACCTTTGTTTTGATCCTACCTACCTTTCATCATTAATGCTCCTGTTTCAATAAACTACTCTCTTTAAGCAGTTCTTAGTAAATATAACCATGAAAATAATTATGATGATTAATCATATAACTGTCATCATTTACTTTGCTTCAGTGAAAGTAATTATGTCCTTGTGTTGAGCAATCAGATCCCCAACCGTATGAAAAGCCAGTGCTTGGCCAGGGAATAAGGTATGATTAAATACGCAGAGACTTTTATCCCCTACATTTATGTTTTTCTAGCCAATCAGCAAGACTTAGTAAATGGCAAATCTAACTCTATAGGAAACAATAAATTATAAAAATGTCCTCTTCTCATTTCCAAGGCGCCATTTCTCCTGGTCTTTCCCCACCTCCCAGTTAAGGGAAATCTGGGCCTTAGGAACCATAGGTGAGCCTAAAGGTTGTGTATTCCATTGTCTCTTAGCTGCAGTACATGGAGCCAGTGGAGCTTATACCTGGGGGAAACAGAAAACTAGTCAGGCAGTTCTTCTAGATGAGTCCAAGGGGCTAGAGAGAAAATAAGAATTCAGGCATACAGAAATAGGGGGGAAAAACCCCAAGATGTGGAATGAGGATAAAGGTAGCAATGGAAGGTATGTACCAAAACCCTCAAGCAAACTTTGTTTTCAAGTGTGGGCAAGGAGAGCCCTTGTGCCATTAACTTTTGGAAGAACTCTGTGGGCCCGTTAGAGAGAAATGAGACTCAAACCCTGCAGAGAACTACACCAAATACAAAGGTGGTCATTACTATACAGAGCCTAGAGTCTGGAGTTAAGAAGACAGAGGGTTAGAATCAAATATTGTAGGGATTGAAAAGAAGGATCAAAGCCTTAGAGCTCCGTCCAGAGTACACTTAAGCTTTGAGGCCTCTCCCAGAGTTGCCCACCATGACTACATACAGTCCATTCTCCCTAGTTGTTATAATGCTGAGATGGGTTTGTTAAAATTGTGAAGTACATAATAAAAACAGATCTGTGATCTGTTTGGCATCTTTTCCACCCAAGAGAACAAATCAGCAAGATTGACTATTGCCCAAGAAATGTTTCCTGGTCAGTAACAGTAGTTCTCGCGCTTGCTGTGGAGGAGCAGAGGAGCGGCTGATGTGAGTGGCAGCACCTGGGCTTGTAGCTGGGGTAAGATTTGATTTTATAATAATGGCTGCTACTTTTTTTTTTTTTTAAGAGCAGCCCTACTTTTTTCCCTGGTTACTCAGCTTTTTATTTTTTGGAAGGGAGGGAAGGACAGGTACAAAAAACTGCCACAATATTATATCAGAATTTCTACAGAAGCTCATGAGAGGAGAAAACATGAAAATAATAGAGAGTTCCGGAAAACATTTGCTTTTGAGGAAAGGAAAAGTTCAATTTACTCTAGAATCACCCAAACCCGAGGTGGGGATTTCATCTTCTTCATCCATCTTTAGAATTTGGACTGGCCTGAGTTGGCAGGTACACTGACCCAGGTCCACTTGCTAGGAGATTGAAAATCTAAGGGAGCTTGGGATAACAAGAGAAAAATGATGCGCTGACCCAGGTTCAGTTCCTTAACTGATGGACAGGCAGTGATAGGTTCAGGGTAATGGACATTAGTTAAATTTCCTCATTTTCTTCATAGCCCCTTGCCTAGATTCTAGGGATATAAAAAGGCATAATTAAAAGTTTTAAAAAGCTGAGCGCCTGGGTGGCTCAGTTGGTTAAGCAACTGCCTTCGGCTCAGGTCATGATCCTGGAGTCCCGGGATCGAGTCCCGCATCGGGCTCCCTGCTTGGCAGGGAGTCTGCTTCTCCCTCTGACCCTCCCCTCTCTCATGTGCTCTCTCTCTCATTCTCTCTCTCAAATAAATAAAATAAAATAAAATTTTAAAAAGCTGTTTTACTAAACTAATATTTTAGGACCTTTTTATCTCAATGTAACACAGACAGTTTTAAAAGGCTTACCTCCCTCCTGTGTCACAGACCCCCTGAGGATCTGGAATCCTGTGTTCTTAGGTTTTTCAGTGACAGTACCAGGCAGAGGGTGATATCCACAGGAGCCATGGAAAGATCTACCAGGAACAGACTTCCTTGTGCATATCTGAAAAACTCCCTGGAGATACCCAGAACTAAAAGGTTTTGATTTTGTGGAGGGAAAAATATTTTCAAAAGGCCTGGATATCTTGCTTCAGAAAGTGTGAGCAAGTCCCAATTCAATGTGGGTTATTACTACATGTGTGACAATTTACCCAGATGTTAATGAGGCTTGGGCGATTTGGGTTATAAAAATAATTGGGAACTGTATTAGTTTTATAGGGCTGATGTAACAAAATAATACCAACTGGGTGGCTTAAAGCAACAGAAAATTATTCTCTCACAGCTCTGGAGGCTAGAAGTCTAAAATTAAGGTGTCAGTAGGATTGGTTCCTTCTGAAGGCTCTGAGGAAGAATCTGTTCCAGGCCTCTCTCCCAGCTTCTAGTGGTTGCCAGTAATCCTCAGCATTTATTCTGGCTTGTACAGGTATCCTTCCAGTCTCTGCCTCAGTCTTCACATGGTGTTCTCCCTCTATGTAAATCTCTGTGTCCTCTCCTGTTAGTATGAGGACACTAGTCATTGGATTTAGGGTCCACTCGAATCCATATGACCTCATCTTACCTGATTGCATCTGCAAAAATTCTGTTTCCAAATAAGGTTGAATTTGGAGTCCATCATCTGGATAATAGGATCAGTGACTTTTATCTTCTGTCAGAATGTTTATACATTTAAACTCCTAACTTGATCAGCAACCCTGAGTCCTCAAAGGGAATCAGTGTCTGCGTCAAGTCACAGTCGACACAAAAACCAGCAAAAGGTATCTTCATGCTCTGATCTACAAGATAGGTTTGCTATAGGAAATTCTACTTTTAATTATTTCAAATGACATCCTCCTTGCTGCCCATTTAGAAATCCAGAATGTCTTTGCTATAGAATTCTCTTCTCGGTATGCTTCATTTAGGAAGACTCCTGATAAGTCAATTTATTTAAAAAATGAAAAATAAATGTTGTATCGGATTTTAGAATAAGGGTCCAGAAAAACTGCCTGAATCAAGGGTTTGGAAGAAGAATGGTTAGTGAAAGTCACACATGACAAGATCAGATAGGTAAAAGATAACAGGAAGTCTGACATTCTAAAACCTTCTTTCAGTTGGCAATAGTTTTCCTTTTATCCAATCTGAGGATGAAAAGGAGAAATCTATATACAAGCAATTTATTCTTCCAATACTTAAAATCATCATGTTCTTTCTAGCTCTAAAGGAAATGGCAAGAGACCAGAGCCATCTTTGCTAGCAGTTCCATTTGAAGTCTGAATAATCTGCTCCATTTCCATCTCCTGGAGTTACTTTATATTATTCACGTCTATGCTTCATACTGTTTCCTGTCAATTTCCTTTTACATAATTGATCAGGAGCTAATATTACCTAGATTTGTTATTGGGAAAGGAGATGTTGCTAGCTTCGTATAAGTATGCCTTTAACTTTTTTTTCCCTAACACAGCCTCATAAATCCTTCATTAACATAAAAACAATATAACAAAGGAAAAGGTCTTTAAATGAATGATGGCTGATGAAGTCATTTGAGATACCATAAATATGCATTTTTGCTTTTTTCAAACACGGTCACCACTTTATAGTTAGTGCTAAAGATTTTATCTACCATAATTGACTCCATTTTTTAAGCCCAAGAATTACACCATATTCATATTTGGGACCCAGATTTTGGCATTGTGCCTGACAGAGAATAGTGCTCAGTGAGTGTTGAATTGAGTTGAAAATCATGTTAAGGCCATATGCTATTTTCCCAAACAGAATATGCCATGTTTTTGTCTCAAAGGAGAAAGTTTGGACTATTTTCCAGGCCTCTTCAGAAGAACAATGGTGAAAGATAAGCCCTGAGGGAGGTTTTTCTCTTTTTTTTTTCAGATGCCCTCTTTGGTAGTGACATACTCTGTGGCTAGATCTAATTAAAAGCACCTCACATCAGGTGGGTTTACTCAAGCTCAGAGTTGTGTTCTCCGAAGTAAAAGATAGCTGCAAGAGTGAATTTAGGTTTTACATTCCATCATTCTCATTCTAGTTAGAACTTTGAAGTGATTATAAATATAGTTTACTATGTTATTTTATTTCTACTGTATTTACCTTGTATCATTGCTGTAATTATTATACATTTACATGCATTACAACTTGAAAAAATCTAACTTCTTGCAATCATTTAAAGAATTATCATCAGTTGACTATTATATCACTGGTTTAAATATAGGTTGATAGAATTCTGGATTTGCTGCATAGGAAAGAAACCTTATGCTAGTAGTTTCCTCCAATAGCTACTTTGATGCCTAAAACCTAGAATACACAAATTAACTCATCTTCTGGCATTCAAAACAAAATAAATAAGAAGTGGAAGAAATCCTGTAAACAGTGTTCTTCTATTACTGACAAGAAACACTCTGCCTTTATTCATCCTGAAAACCAAAGTCACCCCAGGGAGAAATTAAAGCTCCTGGCAGGTGAAGGGAATGTTAGTTTTAGGACTTAGTGAAGCCTGGTTTTCACATCTTCCTCTCACTCCCTCCAGCACTTTCTGAAGCAAAGTCTTAGGCTGTGGGCCAGACTAAAACTTGACATGAAATCTGCTGCTATAATCTAGATCCTTCTAAGCAGCAGTGCTCTATCATAAAAAGTTTGCTTTCATATATTTAAAAAGTAAAATATTATATTTAAGAATGTTCTAGAATTTACATTTCTGAGGATCCTTGAGATGATAGCATTTTAAGCCTATAGAATAGTACATTGCCACTGTAAGCTCACATTCTGATAAACTTTGTATATTGCAAAATAGATTCTCCCAAAAGCAAAATAATAATAATAATAATAGCTATACCTACCATGTAATATTTATTACTCATGATCTATCAGATGATTGTGGTTCAGTGTGTTAGCTATAATGTAACAACTATAAGAGGTTATGGCAGCTTCCATTATGATTATTTGCAGTGTTATAATGATTCCAGTTAAGTTCATCCTTATGAGAACTGCATGTTTCATAAAAACAAAGAATTGATTAGAACTGTCACTTTTAATAGGAATATGATAGAAAGTTGGAACTTCAGTATCATCAAATGCAGTATTATTATCATTAGTTAGCTCAAGTTCTAATTTTGTAAGAACAAAAAAATGTAAAACATAACAAAAAACCTTCAGGGACAGCCCACACTTGTCTTCAACTTTCTAGTAGCACATCTGGAGGGTAAAATTCACAGGTAGTACATTTAGAGGATAAAAGTGCTCCATGTGGGCGCCTGGGTGGCTCAGTTGGTTAAGCGACTGCCTTCGGCTCAGGTCATGATCCTGGAGTCCCTGGATCGAGTCCCGCATCGGGCTCCCTGCTCGGCAGGGAGTCTGCTTCTCCCTCTGACCCTCCCGACCCTCCCCCCCTCTCATGCTCTCTCTCTCTCAGTCTCTCTCTCTCAAATAAATAAATAAAATCTTAAAAAAAAAAAAGTGCTCCATGTACCACATTTTGGTAGTTATTACAAATATTTACTCAAGATTCAGTTTTTGATTTGGACTAGAGGGAAATGTATATAATCAGAACGGCTAAAAGTAATGTCACAAAATCAACTAGTCCTTAAAATATTGTGCCATGGCCTTCATAGTATGCTATTTGTTCTTAAGTGATACTCTGACAATGAATCTTTGCATTTATGCTTCAAAGTACAAAACAAAAACAAAACTCTGCTGAATTGAAATTTTGGGTATCACAACAAATATTTATGAGCATTGAAAACATAAAAAACAATGCTTGAGAATTGCAGTGCTAAAATGTCCTTTAGGAAATTATCTAGCCCATCCCAAAGCTTGAGGTAGTATCACAGATAAATAATTACCCTATTTGAGACAATGGAGATTCCAGTGAATTTTTTTATTATCCCAAAGAAGTATTCAATAGCTTTTAGATGTAGGAAATTCTTTTATCTAATGAAGAGAATGTAGCCTAAGTAAAAGTCCTTTTGTTTTTTCATTGTTATTCAGTGTAATAAAGGGAGAATTTTGATATAGACCATGAGCAGCATATGGCTTTTCTGTGTCCAAATGAAAATGAATACCTGCAGTATATTTGAAAGTGGCTCTGGAGGAAATGGGCCAGTGTTCTTTAGTCTTTTTTTGGACCACCCTCCACATCTAGTCAATGGTTCTCTTCCAAGTTTTGACAGCACTTTGATTTCATTGGCAGCAGAATTGTCAGACTAGGGGATCCTGTTCACTACAGAAAGATCATCTTCACACAAATCTGAGAGGTAAATGCTTATTTCTCTTAGCATATATCCCTTTTAATCTATTCATATTTTCTTTCCAGACCACTTTTTGAGGAAAGAAATTAATAGATATTTTTCCCATTGTCAAAATTAGTGGCATGTTCTTCTTTTGCCCTAAACTTACCTCAAGAAGTTTAAACAGGAACTTCCAACCCATTGTCCTAGCAGTTTAAAATTTTCTATTACAAAATTTATTTCTTTGGAAATAAAATTTATATACAATAAAATGTCCATGTCTTAAGTGTACAAATCTTGCAATTTGAGGAAGGCAGACACCTGGGTAACTCATACTCATGTAAAAATATAGAACATTTTCATTACCTGAGAAAATTTTTTCGTGCTTTCCCTTCTGATTTATCTTCACCAAAAGCAACTGCTTTTCTGATTTGTTTTGCCTGTCCTAGGGTTTCATATAAATGGAATCACACAATACACAGCCTTACTTTCTTTGGCTTACTTCCTTTGACATAATGCTTATAAGATTCTTGCATGTTGTGTGTGTTTTTGTTGTTGTTATTGAGAAGTCGTTCATTGTTTGATTATACAAAAGTTTGATTATTTTACTGCTGATGAATATTTACATGGTTTCCAGTTTTATTGCTACTGTGAATAAAGTTGACAGAACATTCTTGTACAAGTATCCTTCCTGACATGTTTTATTTCTCTTGGGTAAATACCTAGCAGTGAAATTGTTGGATCATAGGATAGCTATATATTTAAATTTGTAAGGAACTTTCAAACTGTAGAATTTCTTTTAACTTTTGACTCTCCCACTAATAATATGTGAGAATTTCAGTAGTTGTCCAACCTTACCAAAGTTTGGTACTGACAGCCATTTTGATTTTAGCCATTCCAGTGATTTTAAATGGCATCTCATTATTGTTTTGATATCTGATTTCCTGAAAACTAATGGTGTTAAGTATGCTTACATCTACGTATTGGGCATTCATGTATCATCTTTTGCAATGTGTCTATCCAAGTCCTTTATATGTTTTTAAAACTAAATTGTTGTCTATTCTTGAGTTTTAGGAATTCTTTGTATATTCTGAATATAAATCTTTTGTCAGATATATGTTTTATGAATATTTGCCTGTTCATTTTCTTAAAGTTGTATTTTGATGAGGTTTTAATTATATCTTACGATTTTTTCTCTTATGGCGTTTGCTTTCTGTGTCTGCTCTAGATATGTTTGCCTAACCCCAGGTCATAAAGATATTCTCATGTTTTCATCAAGAAGCTATATAATTTTAACTTTAATTTTAATTTTATTTTTAATGAATTTTAATTTTATTTTTAGGTCTGTAGTCTTTCTCAAAAAAAATTTTTTTATATGTGAGACAGGAGTTGAAGTTTACTTTGTTTTTAAATGTATATTATATTCAAAACCCATTTGTTGAAAATGGTTGAATTTTTATTGCACTGCTCCATTGAATTGCTTGATCACTATATCAAAAATCAATTGGGACAACTGAAGAATAGACAGGATGATACAACAAGTCAAGGAAGACTGAAGGGTAGAAACAAGAAGGTGAACAGCTTAGCCATTTGGGCAGTTGAGGAACAACACAGTGGTGGGTTCCTCGGTTTTCTCATTGCTCTCCATTTATCTCTAGACAGCATGCTGCAGAAGCTTCCAATTCTGAAGCCAACAAGCACAGTGAAGAAGAAGAAGGAGAAGGAGAAGAAGAAAGAAGAAAGAAAGAAGAAGGA